>NC_133580.1:1124334-1344409 GCF_964106895.1 Numenius arquata
GGCTGTTGTTCACGTCACTGCTACATCCCGAGAGTACTACACTTACCTGAGGGCAGTTTTAAACAAAAGATGGTACAAATCTTCCACTTCTAACTCCTCAAAAATCTGGTTTCCTATACATTTGCTTTGTGGATGGCACTTCTTCAAAGCTCCTCAACTGACGTAAACCTGTCTTTACTGTACTGCTGACCTACGCCCCATTGAACTCGCTCTTTCTTTGCTTTTATTAAGTTCATTCATTCCCAAATTCAGCCCTTAGCGTCAATACAGTGGGGTTGGAGGAAGCAGAGTTGCCCTTGATGATAATTACTTGCTGTTGTGACGGGGAAACTGCCCTCTCTTTTTCCCAAGTTCCTGGGGGGGAACTTGGTGTGAACATCTGTTGCTCTTCAGGTGGATGCAGTCCTTTGTGATGGGCCTTCTCCAGAGAACATTGCCTCCACCGTGGTGGACTGCACCAAAATCGACAGCGGAAACATAGGATTCTTCAGAGTTGGTATCATCCCCAAGTCTCAGGTAAAATTAATCTTGATTTTATTAAGTGAGTTTCAGACTGGGGGCTTCCTAGTGCTATAAGGAGGTGAAGAAAACTGTGATAGCACGAGGAGTTATCGCAGGGTGGTGAGAAAGAGCAGCAAAGCGGAGTCCGTGTTGCCTGTGTCCTGATGCTGCCTGCAGAGCTCATCGATGGGGAATGTGCAAGGAGAAACCCATTCATTCGCAGAAAGAGCTCTGAGATCCACCATCATAGACCTCTATGGGGCAGGAGACCTAACCCAGACACCTCTGAGCAGACAGAAGCTGTCTGTAATGCCCAGGCTGAGCCCAGATACGGAGCTTGAGAGAGAACAGGGAATTATTTCAATAGCTGGAGAAGCAATTAGTGCTTCCCCCTAATTACCAACCTGCTCACAGCTGTGTTTACTCATTCCAGGTGCTTCAGATCCTGGAGCAGGTGCAGAAGAAACACATGCCAGTCCCTAAGAGTGGCACCTGCACCACCAAAGGCCAGGAGGAACATCTGAATCACAGCCAGGCTGTGCCCAACGGGGTGGGCACAGTGGCCCCGGGAGGGACGGTGCCGTCCCCGTCCCCCGAGGGTGGCTGCAGGAATCACACTCGCCTCTGACTCCCGTGCAGGTCAAGCAGTGATGGGCTCGCTGGGAAATTGTTTGCTGGAAAAATGACATGTGGGTCAAACTGGGGAATGGGAGAGGTTTCCTGGCTGCAGGGGTGACTTACTCATCTTTCTATGGATACTGCTAAAATACCCCCGTGCAGAGCTGGCTCACCAACCACCACCACCACCCAGGAGGAAAATTTTCACTTACGGAATCTGCCAGCTCTCACTGAAGACCATACATGACCAAAGAAAGCGTTATATCGGTGACAGACTGGCCCCAGAGTAGCAGAGCTTTTTTCCTCCCATGGGGAATTAATTCCTTCGGTTTGGGGCACAGGGTAACGCGAAGCGTTTTAGAATTA
This sequence comes from Numenius arquata, assembly GCF_964106895.1. NCBI lineage: Eukaryota > Metazoa > Chordata > Aves > Charadriiformes > Scolopacidae > Numenius > Numenius arquata. The sequence continues at coordinate 1,125,820 of NC_133580.1, forward strand.
TGTGTTGGGAGGGAAAAATGCTGCATGAAACTTGAAGTGGGAGAGGGAGAAGGGAAGATGCATCCGGGTACTGTGCTGGTGACTACAGTGAACTTTCTAAAACAGGTGAGGCAAAGCTTGGCCTTGCGAGCCAGGGCTGTTTTCTGACGTGTCTGTTCAAAACAGACATCACAGAACCCAAAGCTAAAAAGAAACACCATTATCCCAGATGCCATTTTCTGTATTTCACTGTCCGTGTGAGGGTGGAACTACCATTTTGGAGACTCCAATAATATCTCCTTAGAAGTGCTGGAACATTAGGGAAGACCCTGCCATCCCATTTTATCTTATGCAGAGTAGGAATTTCACATTTGAGGGTGCTGATCTCTTACCTTATAGCATAACATACACATCTCATGGTATCTCATGATGTATGCAGAGTGGTAGCTGCTGACCGGGAGGAGGTGAAAAGACGTTTCAAACCAACATAAGGAGCTTTCCTTCGCAAAGACTTATGTGGTTACTGGCTCGTTTAGCCTCTGAAATACTGTTGATCTTATTCTTACCTGACTCAGGTGCAAGGTGCTGATCAGACTCCAGCTGAACCCAATGCATTGAGTCATTGGTTTCACCTGAAGTTCTGCTGGAACTTAAGCATAAACACTGTGCAGGCAGAGGAGCTCAACCTCTGCCAGCTCCAGCAAAACCAGGTCGTCTCAGCTTGTTCTTACAGAACTGGCTCTCTTCCTGCAGAGAAAGAAAATGCCAGGTAATCCAGTTTGTTAAATAATTTTGCTGATCTATTTACTGTATCTCCTTGGAGTTTATTAAAACTGGTTTTTAGGAAGCAATAAAATATTTTCAATAAATGGTTATATGTCACACGGGGCAGTGCTATCACCTTGGTAAGTACCTGGGAAAAGCCTTGCGGGTCAAAGGGTTGTGGATTTCAGGGTGCGAGGGAGGATCTTACAAGGAAATCAAATCCCATCACTTTCCAGGGTAGGGAAGAGGAGGGAAAGAGAAGATAACTCCTCACATCCCCCCCTGGGTGCTAGTTCCCTTGCTGAGGGCTGCTAATGAGCTTGTAAACACCGGGGCTGAATTCCATCCCTTTCCTTAACTCAGTAAAAAAAAAATCCATAAGCACTGAAACTGGAGGTAGCGTGGTAAGAAACATTAATCTGGAGAGGCGCTGAAGCAGCGCAAAGCCTTCTGCTGTGGGAAAACAGCCCTGACTTAAACATACCAGGGATGCTGCCACCCTGCGTGGCAAATAACGATGAGTTTTACTGTACCACGCGTTAAAAGTGGTTTAAAAAACTGGATTCTTCACAGGAATCCTCACCTGGGTCCATTTTTCCTCTTTCTCTCTCTCTCTGGGGTGCTTGTTTCTTACTCAAAGTTTTGGTTGCAGCATCAGGGCACTGGGAGAACGTGGGAGGGAACCTGTTCTCACTTTGCTGAGCGAGGTGCAAGGTTGGGGAGATATTTCCTTTGAGTCCAGATGTTATTTTACCCCACCTGCAGCTCCCCTCTGTACAGGCAGACTGGAAAGAGTTTAGGGAGGAGGAGATTTAAATGGGATGCTTCAGTTTAATCAAGGGAAAAAAAATAATCTAAGAATTCCAGAGTTTTCCCAGTATTCAAGGTGAAGAAAAACACTCTTAAAGAGAAGGGGAGAAAGAGGAAGAGCCACTGTTTTAAGTGGCAAATCCAAAACACTTCAGTATGAAACTGTTGAGACAAACACTTGAACTTTTTCCGGTGTGTTTTCTGAAAAATCACAGATCAAATCCATTTTGAGGCATTGACAAGAATTTATCAATTGCTTTCATCACTCTAAAAATGTAGGTGTTGGTCAAAAATGGTTGCCCAGGCCCTGCTTACAGGAGCCTCTCACTGAGCCCTGCTGGTCCTCTCCTGTCCTGCTAAATGGGAAGGAATTGCTCCCTTGCAGTGTCCCAGAGAGAGGGACAGAAGGGGACTTGGGGCCCCCAGACCTCCATCACAGGAGGATTTTGAAGTGACTGAGGAAAATCGGAGACTTCTGTGAGAAAGGCCAATTCTGGTTGCATTGTCAATGACTCTGAGGCCTTTAGGCCTGAAAGGTCACCCTAGGAGACAAAATAATCTCCTGAATGGGCCTCTTTGTGAAATAACCAACACTTAAATCCCACTGGGGTTGGAAACAACCCAGGAAGAAGGGCTGTCCCACCTTGATTTTGCCCTTTGTGGAGTCCAGACATCTGTGTCAATGGAAAGAAAAAATAAGAAAAAGAATGGAAAATAAAGAAGTGTATTTTCTGATGCTGGGGAAAAACCAGCTCACCCTTCTGAGAATAGAGCTGTGCCATAGGAACAGGAACTGACTCAACGGCATCTCTGAGGATGCGTGTTGGTGTAGTGGGTGGACCTGATACCAGCGTGGGCTGAGTGGTTCAGAGGGGAAGGGCGGCATCGCAACCACCTCTTGAGCGTCACCAGCTGAGCAGAAGCCCTCGGACGTGGGCAGAGTCACGAACATCACTTGACCACCTCCAACCTAAAGAAAAACCAGGAACGAGGAGCTCTGTAGGAACAGAGACCTCTCCTCTTTGGCTCTTGCTCCCGAAATATGAAAGTCAAAGTTGGGATGGGGTGTGAGGTGGAGCAAAGCACTGGTGAGGCCCCACCTCGAGTTCTGTGTCCAGTTTTGGGCCCTTTACCACAAAAAAAGACATTGAGGTGCTGGAGTGAGTCCAAGGAAGGGCAACAAAGCTGGTGAGGGGTCTGGACTGGAGAATAAGTCTTTTGAGGAGCGGCTGAGGGTGCTGGGGGTGTTTAGCCTGGAGAAAAGGAGGCTGAGGGGAGACCTTCTCGCTCTCTCCAACTCCCTGAAAGGAGGGTGTAGCCAGGGGGGGTCGGTCTCTTCTCCCAAGTCACAGGTGATGGGACAAGAGGAAATGGCCTCAAGTTGCGCCAGGGGATGTTCAGATTGGATATTAGGAACAAATTTTCCACTGAAATGGTTATTAAACCTTGGAATGGGCTGCCCAGGGAAGTGGTTGAGGCACCATCCCTGGAGGGATTTAAAAGCCGGGTTGACATAGTGCTTAGAGACATGGTTTAGTGATGGTTTTATCAGAGTTAGGCTGATGGTTGGACTGGATGATCTTAAAGGTCAATTCTATGGACAATTCTACTATTCTATAATCAGCCCAAGCAAAACCCTTTGATCTTGGCGCTGTTGAGGGCACAGCGTCTGAAAACACAACCTGCTGTGGTTTTGTGTCATACTCACCTCGCTGCATTCCTCCTGGTACTCCTCCCTCTAACATCAAGGGCCCGGGGTTATTACGGCAAAATGACCAGATAATCTGGTTTGTCACTTTTTGGGGGGGAAATACCGAGAACAACAAAGAAACGGCATATTTCAGAATCCTGAGCCAGCTCTTCAGCTGCTCCATAAAGCACAGCTCGGATTGTCATACCTGAGAGCTGAGTTGTGATGCCCAGCCAAGAGCTGGACACCCTCTGATGGTCTGGAGCCATCTGGGAGTCCCCAGCACCAACTGTAATATTGAATTTACGGAGCAGCCCTGAGCCGAGGCCCAGGATAATTCAGGACAGAGATAACTCGGGGATGGCAGCTGGGACTCAACCAAAGCAGAAAATAACTCTGCTATGGTTGTCTTTAACATGTCTCCCTCATTGTAATTCATGGTGCAGCTGAAGTTGTCTGGTGTGGAAGAGCAGTAGAGAATTTGTCCACCTAGTGAATAAAATCGATTGTTAAAAAAAAAAAAAAAAAATCTTGGGGGAAAAAGCAGCGGTTTGGAAATTGAGCTTCTTGAGTCAGAATGAGAATTAAGGGGGTGAACTTCCAATTGTGACTTCATCCTATTCTCCCTTTCTGCCCCAACTGGGAAAGTGTCTGGTGGCTCCAAGGCTTTCATCTCCTCTTTGAGCACGGCACTGCCATGGCTGGAGCTGAGGAAGGAAAGGCTCTGCAGTAGCTGCAGCTCTGGGTAGGGACAAACGGGTTTATCAGATCATTGTGTTCTCCTGCTCCATTTCCACGGTTCCTGGCATCTTGCTGCCAGAGGAGCCCAGTTAATAACCAACCACGTGTGTGAGGGCTTGTGCTCAGCTCAGTGGCTCCATGGTGTTGCTCTGTGACCTCTGATGGAGGCGATCCTCCACCTCTAGCTCTGTTGGCATTGATGCCCAACCCAGCAGTTCCCCATTGAGATCCAGCATGGATCGGCAGGGCATGAAGGTGCACAAAGACAAACAGGCACAAGACCCAACCCTCTGCACTGGTTCCTGGCTCAGTACTCGAGGGATCCCACAGCAGCACTGCCAGGGGTCCCCAACTTCTCATCTTCATGGACTGCATGGAGGAAGATGAGCAGAAAGCGCTACAGAGCCGTTGGTGAAGGGGTCACGCTGGGGGCTGGATGGGGAGGTCTGTCCTGTACATCCAGCTTCACACTGCCCCTGGCCATGGCTCAGCAGCTGTAATAAATACCTCAACCGAAAAGCCTTCAAGGTCTCGGAAGTGGTCCTTCTTGTAAGAATCACCTTTTCATTTCTTCCTGGAAAAAGCAAAGAGAAGATCTTACTCGTTCTCTCTTGTTTGGTATCTCTTCCTAGATACCAGAAAAGCAGGAATTTCAACAAATTCTTCTCCTCTGGCCATGAGACGGATGTCAGGGTTCAGACTGTCATCCCAACACAGATATATCTATCTCAGCAGCTGTGGGACAGACACTGCAGTCCCCTCAGGACCAGCCATGTCCAGGTACCTTTGAGGAACCTCATGTTTCCTGGTGCTAATGCAGAAGCAGAAAATGCTTCGACCATCTCGCAAGGCAGCCTGGCTTGGCTCTATGCAGCTCTCAGAGGAGCAGGGGTAGGAAGATCACATCTCAAATTTAGAGACATTCTCTGAGACCCTATTTTTCACATTATCCACCCAGCAGGAAGTCATGCGGGCCTTTCCTAACAAGATGTTTGTTGCCAAGTTTCAGTAGAGCCAGCTCTGAGTTCCTTCCCTGAAATAACACCAGTTACTGGAGGTGCTACCACAACCTTCCTCCTTTGACCTGACTGCTGGTTCACACCAAACAATTCCTCTCTTATCTCCTGAATTAATGATGGATGCGTGTAACTGTTTTCTCACTGTTATGGGTTCCACCGTGACCTTGTGCGGTCAGTGACAACACCCTGCATTAGCAGGAGGTGCCCACATTTCCTTTCTGTGACTATTCTAAAGAAGCTGGAAGATGAGTAAGTACCAGCAGCTCTGACCACCCCTGGGCGAGCTCACCTCACCTCCTCAACGCTCCCATAACACAACTCACCGCCTCTGGCGCCCCTTCCCCTGCAGCCCTGCTAAGGACCGTCTCCTTCCACACCAGGTCATCAGATCTTACACAACCCAAGGGACACCATGGCACCACTCCTCCTCCTTATCACCCCCTACGATTGCACCAGACCCTCCTTGCCCGTGGCCGCCAAGCAGCTGCCTTCACTTGCCAACTAATTGGTGATACAAGAGTCTCTCGTGGAAGTGGCGGTAGAGGTGGAAGAGGAATAAGGAAGGAGCAGATGTAACAGCTTGCTACAGTCCCAGGTGGGAAGAAGAAACCAAATCCAGCAGATGGCAATGACCATGACCACTGGGACACAGGGTTCAGGCTTGCTTCTCCTTGGCCACAGAAAGAGCTGACATCACAGAATCACAGAATCTTCATGATTGGAAGGGACCTTTGAGATCATCGAGTCCAACCACAAAAAAAAAAAAACCCAAACCCCAAAAAAACCAACAAAAACCACAAAACACCACACACCACACCAACCCACAAACAAAACTAGGTGGGAATGTTGATCTGCTTGAGGGTCAGAGGGCTCTACTGAGGGATCTGGACAGGTTGGATCAATGGGCCAAGGCCAATGGGATGAGGTTTAATAAGGCCAAGTGCCGGGTCCTGCATTTCGGTCACAACAACCCCAGGCAGCGCTACAGGCTGGGGGAAGAGTGGCTGGAAAGCTGCCCAGCAGAAAAGGACCTGGGGATGTTGGTGGACAGCCGGCTTAACATGAGCCAGCAGTGTGCCCAGGTAGCCAAGAAGGCCAACGGCATCCTGGCCTGTATCAGGAGTAGCGTGGTGAGTACCTACTTGGGAGGTGATCGTCCCCCTGTACTGGGCACTGGTGAGGCCTCACCTTGAGTGATGGGGTTTCCACAGATATAATTAACATTGAGTATGTTCTCCATCTCTCTTCCAAGCTCTGGCTGCCCAAAGACACAACAAAGTGTGAGTCAAAGGAAGCTAAAGGCCTTGTCCATGTCTTTTCATAGCTAAACTTCTGATAAGAAACAGTGGATTGGGGGGGTTCATAACTGAAGACCGGCTTTACACAGAAGCTGTTGGAGGTTGCCTTGTCTGAAGTTGTGATGCTACAGGTTTTGGTGACTTTTTGACCTTCTGGAAGTGTTTTGCTCAGAGCAGTACAATTCATTCCATCTGTTGAGGAAGTGAGTCCCACCAGATCTGGGGTGGAATGGTGAGAGTCACACAGGAGGGTGCGGGTGTGTGAGAGCAAACAGTAGAGACTGGTTATTCTTTCCTGCTACTCTGCACAAAATTATTTTTAAATTGTGCATTGATAACATGCAAATTCATGGAGTTATGCCTCCAGGAAGATGCCTTGTCCTGGCTCATAAAATTACACAACATATCACATCAAATAATCTGTGAAAAAACAAGGAAGGAGATGGGTATGGGCCAAGCACAATCAAAACCAAACAGCACAACTCTGGATGTGGGTTGGTTCCAGGAACCTGAACTGCTCATATCTTGCTTTCCTGGGAAAGGAGGGACTGCAGAGGTGTTGGAGACGTGGTGGTGCACACACGTGTGCTTTCACCCTCCACATGCTGGTCTCTTGGTCACAGAGTGGGCCTGTCCGTGGAGAGCTGGATGGTCGTGCCCTGATGTTCCCTTCAATGGGCTCCAGCATCTCTCCTGGCACAGATGATGGGATGCCCTTCACCGCTAATAACATTTAGCGCAATTAACTTCCTTGTGCAGACGTTCAGTTTTGCAAAAACATCTTGCACCAATGTTTCTTTTAATAAAATAATGACTTTCTGTCCCCTTGCCTAAAACCTCCTCTCCCATCCCTGCCTCTGCACCTCTTTCCCTCTCCCGTCTGATTGCACGCACAAGTGGGCTGCTTGTCTCTGCCCCATCCTCTAGAGCTCAGCTCATACCTCAGCAAACACTGGGATGAAAAGAGGGGACAAAACGAAGAAACCCATCCACAGGAGAGATTTAGGGGCAAATACATCATGGTTTGCGTCCTTTTCCCCTATATCTGTTAGAAACCAAAGGCTGGGTGGTTCATTGCTGGTTCCCACTTGGAAAGGAGCCCCAGCAATATATAGCGTCTTGTCGTGGAAAACACAGCAAGAGGCATTAAATATTAGCAATAGCCCTAATGAAAGGATCCTGTGTTTAGAGAGCTTGAATAAAGGAATTGAAAGCTCCCGTTGTTGATCTAAGGGAGGTGTGTTTGTTTCCCTCTAACCTTGCAGAAATGCTGGCAGGGATGGTCCAGACCTGGGGAGTTTGCTTTGGGTCCCTGGGAAGAATTGTGGGTATGCGACCAGGCGACGTTGTTCCAGCTCACAACTTCCTTGTGCTGAGTTTATGGAACACAGAGACTTGTTCTGTTCATGGAGGCTTGACATGTTGCTGCTCACTCATGTGGGGGCTGGTGACTAAACCGTTTTCCAGGGTAACGTGTCGTGATAATTATTCAGAGCCCAGAGGGATGAATTCTGTCTTATATTTGGCTAAAATGGCAGAATAGACAACCTGATCATAGAATCATGGAATGGTTTGGGTTGGAAGGGACCTTAAAGACCATCCAGTGCCACCCCCTGCCCTGGGCAGGGACACCTCCCACCAGACCAGGTTTCTCCAAGCCCCCTCCAACCTGGCCTTGAACCCCTCCAGGGATGGGGCAGCCACAGCTTCTCTGGGCAACCTGGGCCAGGCTCTCACCACCCTCACAGCAAAGAATTTCCTCCTGAGATCTCATCTCCATCTCCCCTCTTTTAGTGTCGAACCCTTCCCCCTCCTCCTATGTCTCCCCTCCCTGATGGAGAGTCCCTCCCCAGCTTTCCTGGAGCCTCTTTAGGGACTGGAAGGGGCTCTAAGGTCTCCCCGGAGCCTTCTCTTCTCCAGGCTGAACCCCCCCAACTCTCTCAGCCTGTCCTCACAGGATTCTGATGTACAGACCAAAATCACGAAGGATCTCTGGAGATCCAGCAGTCAGTGCTAATGCATTGGGCAGGATCTCATCACACGTACCCAGGATTTAGAGCTGTTGCTGTTGGGAATTAAATGAAACCCTCTTGGACGCAGCTATGAGTGACCACCATGGAAAATCTGGACTTTTACTGGGCATTTGTTGAGGTTATCTGCTGGGCAGGAGCTCCCAAGCCAAACATGTTGTCAATTGGTTTAAATTTTGCAGTTCCTCTATTTCTGTGGTCTTGCACACACAATTGGGCATTTCTGGCGAACATTGCTGGAGATTATGGAACAACAGGTTTGGTTGTCAAGAGGAGAGAAATCTCAGCTAAACCAGCAAAAAATTTATGTTTTTGTAAACTACGCTAATTCACAGCATTTTAACAAAAAGACTTTGTCATGATAATAATTTAATGAAGATTTACCCAAATATGTTTTGTGAAGGAAATATTCCACTCTGTTTAGCAGCACCAAGACAACAATGAGAAATCTAGTTTATTTCCTTGTTTGCAGCAGAGAGGGCTGTGTGCTTCTTCCCAGCACAGACTGGGGGAAACTGAAAGTGTTTGTGCGGTTTATTGTGTTAAACAAAAGCATCCATTTTCTTCTTATCATGTCCTGCCTGATGCTGGAGAACAGGTGGAGTGCAAACACCTCCCTCCCACAGTTTCTCTTGAGACAGCAGAATAGTTATGGGACAGCGAGTGTCAAGGTAAGAAGCCCAGATTATGGTGAATGTTTGTCTGTAACATCATTTGTTTGCTTTCTCATTCAGTAAACCATAAAAAATCAATTAACACATAAAAGAGTTCCCATCTTTATACGTCTGGCTTTCCCCCTGCCCGTAAATTCAGATAATTTATTGATTTCATTGTGCTCTGCTCGTAGGTAATTATTTGCATAAGTATCTTCTCAAAGGAAATACCATTCATGGTTCTCCCTCAAAGCCATCACCTGAAGCCAAGAGGTTCCTGTAACTTTTTTTCTTGCTCCATTTATAGATTATTTAAATTATAGATTTTTTTCACAGCTCTGAAGTTGCTAAATGGTTTGTGTTTTAACCCCTGATTTTAACCCCTGAGAGCATCTCCACAATGCTCTCAAGTGCTTTCCTCAAGGGCTGAGACATGCCAGTCTTGCTTTACCTGCCAGAGAGCAGCAGCACAGGGCAAGATGCCACCAAAATGCTCACTGTGCAACATCCCAGGAGCCCACAGCCCCCACAGGGAACTTCTCCAGCCGGGCCAAAATTTGGCTTGATTTACCAAATCCTGGGCCGTTTGATGTGTGCACTGGCCACAGCAGATGGAGAGCTCCACATCCTTCCCTTGAGCTGAAATGTCCCATGCCATTGACACGATGATGACCCAGGGCAGACCCACATCACAGAGGTGACAAGTCCAGAAGGGACCTTCTGCCTTTTTTGTTGTTGCTGTTCCAGCAGTTTATGGCCAGTATTTAAAACCCTCATTTCCTTGGAAAGATCAAGTAGTTTTTCAAGTATTAAAACATGAGAGAAGCCCCATGTTGTGGGACATCACCACATGCTTAAAGTTAAGCCTCTGCTGGATGGTGGTGGACCTCAGCTGGCACTTAAATGCATTTGTTGAATAAGTGCTTTATTGTACTGGGGCTTGCAGAAGGTTAACGGCTCTTTGCACTACACTAATAACCCGGTGTTAGCGGCGGCCTCCTCACCTTTTTTGTCTAATATAGTTACCCAATTCATTTATCTGTACATTTACACTGAATATTCTGTGGCAGCATCTGCAGCTGGGATGCAGATATACTGGGAGCAGAAGAACCACGGGTAGCTCTGTCCTCGTGAAGCAGCAGGAAGTTATTGCACTGATTTATTGATGACTTCGTTCTGTGCCTTTCTGGGTCTGGGCTGAAGAGGAGGATGGTATTTTAAAACTCCCCCAGAAATCCCCACAGCAATCTTCCCTTTTCCCAGTCTCCTGTGGTTTCCTCCTCCCCTGGTTCACCTCACCCTGGCCATGGGAAGCTGCTGAATTTCCCCTTATGCCGGATGCAGCCGACCAGGCTGCTCCGTGCCGGGAGGTGCCCAGCATCCTGGAGAGGACAGAGGGATGTGGTTCAGCCCACAACGAGAAGCAGGAGATGCCAGGATTTTGGACCAGGAGATGCCTGGTCCAAAAATCAGGGAGAACTCTGCCCCGGGGCAAAGGGGCGGCACAGAAATCCTGCTCCTTGCCTGAGGCTGAGCCTGAGAGCAGCGATCCAGAGCCCTCCGAGCTCGCTTTCCATCTCGGGAGTGCCCCTGGGCAACCTCCGGAGCTGGCAAAGAGGGGGAGATATTTGCTCTGCTCTCGCCCCCACGGTGCTGGGTGGCGAGGGAGGAGGGACGGCATTTTGCCGAGGTTACGGGGACGTGCCGTCCCCTCACAGCGAGAGGAGGGAACTGATTCTAACCTCCGGGGAGGACCAGGGGCTCCTGACACACAGCCTGCTCATATAGGTGCCACCCTCGCCGAGGGCTCCGGGAGGAAAAATACACGCCTGTGTGGGGAGAGAAGGGCCCCAGTGTGTGCGGAGGCTTGTTTAGTCACTGTAAGGTATGTGCAGGGAGGAGAGCATGACTTAATTCCACTTACAGATGCTGGCAAGGGCTGGGAAACCACAGGAGGCTGGGAATACCCAGCTGTGCCTGAGCGGAGCAGTGACAGCCCGGGAGCGGAGGGGTCTGCAGGGTCAGAAGGCTGCAGGGGTGAAGGGGAGCCTGTGTTGGGACCCGAGGAATGGCTGCCAAGGGGTTTTTAATCGGGAATTTGGGGAGCTGCTTGAATGAAACAACATGTGTCACCCGGAGCCAGGGTAAATGCTGCTATTTATGGTGACTTCTGGGCACAAACTAAACAGCACCTCGTGGAAGAGCAGATGGACAACAACCCCAGTGCCAAAGCAAGCTGGGCATGGTTAAAACCGGAGTGACTGTTTACACGTTAGTAATGAAGTGTGGGAGGAATCCAGCCCCAAAAAGCTCCCTGGTTTGGCTGCTCAGGTCCCAGAGCAGCGTGGGATGAGCAGGGAGGGGGCGAGCTCCTGCCCAGGGATGTGGAGGGGGGACGTGGCTTCAAGAAGTCCATGAGGAAGAGAGAAAAGTGCTCCAAAACAATGATGAGGAAGAAGAGAAGGGAAGAGGCTCATCCCTGAGGTGGTGGGAGGTGGTGCCGCGGCCGTGCCGAGGGAGCAGTCTCCCTGCCCAGAGCAGGAGGGAGGAGAAGGAACAACTGTAGGGAACTGGCAGGGATCTGCCAGTTGGATGTTGTCTCCAGTTCAGGAAAAAACATTACAGAAACCCTCCAAATCTGCAATGCACATCGCAGTGTTTTGAAGCCAGTCTCTTGTCTTTGGGCCCTAACTCATTGTTTCCTTGGTTGAGGTTTGTCTTTATTAAGAGTGAAATTCCCTCATCTCTGACTCCCCTCCCCGGGTCTTATTTGCTTTTGGGGGAGAGGAAAGTTCTGTTCTCTGCTCTTGGCAGAAAACTCCCTCCCCTCTATACCCTGTAACGCAGGTCCACGTGCCCAGGAACCAGGGACCACCTGACCCTCCGCAGCTCCTGGCTTGGCCACAGACCCACCTCAGCCTCAGCCTGCAGGGAATGGCTGTGGAGATGCCAGAGAAGGACAGGGGATGAGTTACTCGCTGTAAACCCTGTGTCAGGATTGCGCCTTCCAATATTTATTCCTTCCTCTGGTGCTTAGCCATGGAGCCTTGCAATTTTTGGAGGATGAATAGCTCGTGGAAACCAAATGAAACCCAGAGCCTTTTCCTTATGTTCCAAAAAGAGGATTTATTTAGTGGATTTTAGCAGTTTAAAGTACACAGATCTGAGTGTTGTGGAAGGGGATATACAAGCGGGCAGGACATTCACAGTTCAAGGCATGTAGGAAACACAGGCGCTCTGGGAATTCCTGCAATAAAGCATCAGCTCCTGACCCTGTTGGTGCTCCGTGGGCAGGTCTCCCGGCGGTTTCAGGCACTTACTGGAGATAAACAATAAATGGCCGCAGAAAGCTCCCAGGAGAGACACTGGGTGGGGAAGTGCTGCTGTTTCCCAAGGAGGCAAGTGCTTGATTAGAGAAGGTATGGCTTTCATATGGCCACGTGCCCCAGTGAGGCAGGGGATGCCTCATGTCCTTTAGTGAGACCAGATGCTGTTCCTTTGCTCAGGGAGAGTTTCCGTCAGTTTCAGACGGCTTTGTTCTTCACGCTCTCAAATATCTGCATCACCTTGCCTGCTGGTATGCAGCCTTCTCTCACGATGGTGATGCCACCTTCCCAGAGAAACAATGAGAAAGTCAGGATAATCCCCAAAGGGTGAAAGAAAGGAATGGGGATATAAAAGAACACCCTGGACCAGTAAAGCCATTCAAATGCTCAGGACAAATAATAAAGTTGTGCAGCAAGAGGAGCAGAAACTTTGTCAGAAAGCAAAAACACCCACCAACCCTGAACCCACACTTCTCAAGAGTTTGGTTTTCCACTAGAGAATCCTACTGAAATGGCAACCCAGATCCAGCCTCGGCTTGTGCTGTTACATCATTGCGGATGAGCTCCTCTAACACCTTCATCCTGGTGGTCTACAAGGAGAACACACCCTTCCTTTCAGAAGCATCCACCCTCCCACTTGAGGCATTTTTGCTCTTATAAGGCAGATTTTGCTTGCACAACCATGTTTCTCCTCACTGCCTTGTTCTCTGTCAACACAGAGGTCCTCCAAGGACATCTTTTGTTTGTTTCTCTTCATCAACATGTTTGCAAATGTCCAGGCACTCAAGAACAGTTACTCTTGGAGCACACTGTGCTGCCAGATTGATACTATTGAAAGGGATGGAAACATCCTAGGAAAAGGCAATTGCTGACATAGAGAGGGTGGTTCTCACACTCACTTTCATCAATCTTCGTGCAGTTGACCACAGTTGATGCCACCACCTCATCAGATTCTCCATCACAGAGAACACCCTCCAGCTTATGGCCAAGGCGCCTGTAGGGGGAAGAAAAACCAAACAAAACTACACCGAATTTCATATGACATTGTGCTGAAGTTCCCCTCAACCCAGGGCATCAAATCATGATCTACGCACCACTTAAAATTTCTGGCCTCCTGCCTGACACTGTCCTGGTTTGGACTGGGATAGAAATGCCAGGGAATGGGGTACTCACGAGATGACCATGTCGTGGTGTGTGCTGTCAACCTCTCCGCTGGGGTTGGCAGAGGTGATTGCCAAGGGCCCCGTCATGTCGATGAGGTGCACCAGGACAGTCAGGTCGGGCACTCTGATCATGATACTGTCTTGGGTTCCCACTCGGCTGTAGCCTGCTCCAACCCCTTGGAAGACAGACAGAGGACATTGGCCAAGGCAAGACTGGCACAATACCTGGCCTGGTATCAGAGGGACACCTCCTGCTTTCTTTGCAAGTGACCCTGTTCCGCACCCCAAAGAAAATTGCAGATCTCTTTGTATAGTTTCAGAGAAGCTTCTTGATCAGAAATTCGTGTGAGCAGCTGTAAGATTTTGGGACTAAGTGCAGAAGGAAAAGATTAATGGCTGAAGATCAGCATAGCTGCCTTCATGGACATGGGATCTACCAATACCACAGAGTCTATCTTCCTGTGATCGTTGCCTACCCTCCCACCCCCTGTCACATACCTCTGCCTGCCAAGAATGAGTAACTCCTACGGTTTCTTCAGTCTTTACTGTTTTCATTGATTCCCAGGAGCCAGGTTTGAATGTGAATCATACTGTGGTCACAGCGGTTTGTGTCCATATGGTAGGAAGGAAGAGGCAAGGAGAGGGGATGCCCATAGGAACCCTGTCCCCTGGGGACCTCTTGTGTCTTTGATGCTCCACCCAGGGGTTGCTCATTCCTAACTAACAACTATGGGCTTGAAAGAGGTGACTCTCCCAGGCTGATGAGCCTCCCTTCCTTCGAGTCTGACTGAGTTAAATAAATCATCATGCTGGCTTATACGGTTAATGAGTCATTCCATCTCATTAACACCCTCTGCTAAACATTTACCAAGGCATGTAGGAGCTGCAGAGATGATTTCTCAGGGCAGAATGAACAAAATCTCTCCCCATTGACATCCCAAAGTGTGTGTGGATTGTGGACCTGCTGTGTTGAAAACATGAAAGAGGGAGAGAAGGGCTGTCCTGTTCATCTCACCTAACCTCTTCAGCCACTCTCCTTTCTGGATAATGCAGCCGATGCCGCCAGGGTAAACATTTTCCATGAATTCCCAAAGCAGGGGACTGATGGGGGGAGAAGCCGCTCGCAGCTGGTCCAGGTTTGAAATAAAGATGCAGATGGGTTTCTCCTGAGGCCTGTCCTGCAAAAAACAGGAAGAGATGAAGGGAAAAAAATAGATGAAGGGAGGAAGTTTGTGTTGAGGAGATTGAAGCCCACTGGAATCCTGGTTTGTGTGCTTCCTGGGGACCAGAAGCTCCAAGCAAGCAAGATGTTATGTCTACACAAAATGCTGAGCGCAGGAGGGGACTGCAGGATGTGACTGATGCCACAGCTCAGACCTGCATGTGCAAAGTGAAGAAGAAGAGAGAGAACAGGGGTCTGCCCTTGGGATCTTGGTGGGATACATCCAAATCCCCTGCTTTAGACACAACCAATGGAGGGACAGTGATGTTCTGCTCATTATAGGTGCTTTTAACATCTTATACACCAGGGGCCTGACTTTCTTCTGAGTTATTCTGGTATAAATCAAGGTGAAACCCACCAGTTTACAAGAAGATAATGGAAGGAGAGCCTGACCCCCCGGAAACCAATACCTACATGACCACTTCAGTTCTTTGGTGCTTTGAAATAAGCTTGCTGCAAAACGAACAGCGATAGGGAGGGAAAATAAAAAGAGCTCACAAAGCAGTGTCATTTCAGTCCTCAACTGACATCAGTTTCTGTGGGGCCAAATGACTAAGGAACTGGGCATGTATTTACATTCTGTTTATATTATCTCATCGGCAGGGAAGGTTAGCATTGGCACAAAAGCAGGACAGAAAAGGCTGCCTTTGTTGCTGATGTTCACACTAAGTGCCAGCTGAGATAGTCTGTTATGCTTATTTCTCCAGGCTAGCCAGGAAATTGCCTCATGGAGAAGGGATGGGGCCAGGCTGCAAAAGTTGTATTGAAGGTGCAAACTTTGGGTCTGGCTCCAGCACTGAATGTCTCCAAAAGTCTGGGGAAATTTAGAGCTGGGATTCTGATTCAGCACTTTGTGAGGCAGAGAGGACAAATACAGGTTTGGACCCACTTTGTGACAAGCGTTGGGGCTGTTCCAGTTTGGGGTTGTGCTTTGCCCCCCCAGTGAAGCAGGATGGAGCAACCCCAAGTTGCCCAGCTCAGAAAATGGTCCAAATATGACGTTTTGGTGTGGCTGCTTATAAACTCTACCCATGGTCAAATCCTGAGTCTTAGGACAACTTGAAACAAGGGGCTCCCATTTCTGCTTCTATGGGACATAAGGGGGATCCAAGTAACGAGACGACAGCCTTGCATTCACACCTTGATCCTGTAGACCTTCTCGATGGCTTGAGGGTGTTTGCAGGAGGCTGCCAACGCGTACACAGTGTCTGTGGGGACCCCACACACCGCCCCCGTGTTCAGCAAGTCAGCAATGGTCCTCAGGCCACTCGTACAGTGGGACTTGGGGCAGACGCAGGGTGGAGGCTCTTGGGTGTCCTTCTTAGAGCTCTCAGCCTGGCAATGAACAGGAGGCAATGAATCCATTACAGTGGGAATAAGTGAAGAAATGAAACACAGGGCAGGATTCAGCCCACCCAAATACAGGTGTCTCACTGTGCCACGCTCCCTTGGTAGTCAAAGGGCAGAGGCAGCACTTCTTGGGATGATTCACCTAAAGTAGGTGAGGTGGGTTTGTCCCAGTAATGAAGAAAGTCAAAGAGACCAGCTCAGGTGCGGATATTTGAACTGCTGATGCCTAAAGTTACAGGAGATGAATCCCACCCAGTACAGTGACCACTTCCTGGAGAAATAACTGCCCTCCAAAATCACCTAAGGAAACTGCTAGGGAATCTTAAATCCAGAGGAACTTGAGTAAGATCAAATTTCAAGTGCTTTCTCATGAGCCTTTGTGGTTAGAAATGCTGATTTAATGGAAATGTTTCTCTGCAGCAGGAATTAGAGCTGTCAGATCAATCACCCCAGTCAGGTGGAACTGCCTTGGTCAGACATACAAGACAGTAGAAAAAGTTCAAAGTTAACAGATACAGCGGGGAGCTCTCGCTGTCCACTTTGGGAAACTTTTAACTCCCTATTTCCCTGCCCTTGAGGTTATGGCCGTTAAAATTTCAGTCTGTCAACAATTCTTGGATTGGAGATGGCTAATTCCACAGGACCATGGAGATAGGCATTTTGGAGCAAGGTAGGAGTTCTGTAAATTTCCCTGCCCTTTCTCCAAGTTTCCCAATGTGTTATTCATAATGAAGAGAGTTTGTTTTCAGCTCCTTACAGAAATGCTGTGACTGGGATTTCAAATGGCACTAAGGGATTCAAAGGAAGGACACTCAATGGAAATTTGAACTCCCATAAGTAAGACCAAAGACTCCAGGATACCCCTCCTGACCAGGGAAGCTACACCATCATGCAAAAAATCTCTTACTGTGAACAGAGGGGGTCCCATCATCATGACATCCTTCCCAAACATGCAGTTTGCAAGTGATGCTGTTGCTCCATAGAAGCAGATGATGCTGAAGATGCTTAACATCGCAACTGGAAAAAAACCCAGAGAGTCAAAGGCAGGAAGGACGACGACAAAGTTTTGTTTTCTGCTATGTCCCATGACTTCCCAGCAAACTCAGAGGATTGCGAGGATCGCAAACTCGCTTCAGTCTTTCCTGTCATGCAACATTTGCAGTCCAGCATATTTGTGGGTCTAAGAATCCAAGGCATTTCTAGGCTTTCCTACCTGTCCATCTTTTGCCATGTGGCTTTTTCTTTTTTTCCTGGTGGAAAAAGCTTCCACATAGCATCTTGCTAAAACACTCTATGTAACTAAAAATAAAATTCTCACTTTCTGCAAAGCTAAGACTTCGACAGAACTACAACCATTTACACCACTGGCATGTTCAGTTCATCCCAAATCTCGGCTCACTGAACAACTACTAGAAAGTAGTAGTGTACAGAACATCAGAAGGTTGTCTTGATTCAGCAGTATCAGCCACACCTAAATGTTTGTTAGAAAGCTCAAGGGCCTGGGGATGGTATGAGGAAAGGTTTCCTCCTCCAGTCATGGAGCTGAAAGGCTCAGGGTCTGTAGCTTGCACACACACCAATCTTCTGGGGAAAGATGACACACTCTTCTGCTTGCCTTTTCCCATACTGAGTTTGTGCAGAACTTTGTTCCCCAACCAGGGAGCAACTCACTGCACTCTACGGGTGGAGGTTTGAGGACTAAATTCACCTAAAACTCACTTTCAAATGGCAATGGGAGGTTCTCCAACGTAAAGAGCAGAAAACAAATGGTCAAGAGCTCCATTGCGAGGGTCATGCAGAGAAGCACCACGTTGAAAGAGGAAGCTGCGAAAAGAAGTAGAAACAAGAGGGACTTGCATCAGAGAATGGCCCATAAAAATATATGTGAAACAGCAAGATAGTGTCTGAATCAACTTATTCTTTTTTTGATTAAATTAAGCACTTCATGATCTGACTTCCCAGCCCTCGGCTTTCAAGAGAGGAACTGCCAAAACCTTAACCTGCCAGTACACTGTGCTCACATGGAAAACACTTCTCGGGCTGCCAAGAAGATTCTGATTTACAGCAGCTGGGCTGGAGGGTGACTGTGGGTATGTGCCAGTGGCCCAGTCCGTCTGACACTTTCACCTTATTTGAACCTTTTATTTTCTTTGAAATGTTCTTCCGTTCCCTTATGACTGTTTCTTCTGAGCCCAGCTCAGCTTCTGTTACTGGCTGTGGGCAAAACATTTCAGTTCTTGCTTAATCGGAGCAACAGAGAGAGCTGAGACTCCCTCAGTTCTGCATCTCCACCACAGAGGGACCACAAAAATCATTAATGATCTGACCCCAAATGTGGTGGGATTCAGACACAGACCAATATGATCATGCTGAAGCCGTTTAATTAAAGTACTTAAACCATTATATACTTTACTACAACATGGGTTAGCTCCGTGCTCTGTGCTCATTGGCTTCTAAACTTATACACACAAACTATTATTGGTTAAACACAGCTGTAACTTATTATCTACACTTTGTTACTGTTTATGCCAAGTCAATCTTTTACTAATACACGCTCAGCATCCGTTGAGGAGTAGCAGCAGTTTCAGTATCAGCGTGTGATTTCCTCCTTCATGTTGACCTTCAGACTATACTAGCTTGTTCCATATTTCGGTATCTCTTCTGTTACACAAAGTTCATAAGCTCATCAGTTCAACGTGTCCATTGCTTTCCAAAAAGCTTCCCACACCCAAATACCCCTCCATAAACAATCCCATGTGGTACTGAGACTTACCTAAAACAATTAAAAAAGCATTGAGCACCAAAAAGGCAATAGAACCAGCGGTGAATCCTTCGCTGCTCCCCGCACCGATGTTCAGCAAGTGGCCTGAAACAGGACCAGCAGATTTAGTTGTGAGCAAACCAGTAAGTGCGGTGTAACAGAAGGACATGTGTCTGCAGCTGGAATGACTGCATTCCCAACTAATTGATGGTGGCTACTACAAAGCCAATCTACCACACGGAAACTCGTTGCTTCTGTAATGCAAAGCATTTGAGGTATTAAATGAAGAACCAGTGAGGGTTATCCAAAACAGCTGATGATTTTGCCTCCAGCTTGTAATAAACAGAGTCTGGCTGAAAACATTAACAGCCTCTTGCCATACCTCTTAAGCAATAGCTTTAACTTTCCCCACAGGTGCTCATTTTAATAGGACCTGGCATGAATGCTGTAGGAACATGCTGTCCACCTGGAGCTAAATATGGTTTTTTAAAGCTCAGGCTCATCATTCTGAGATCCTCTTTCATGGCTATGACCAATTAAAATGAGTTGCTCCAGGCTTCTGAAAGATAAATTTGGAACCTGGAGTCTTCCACTGCCTAAAAAACATCTCCTGAGCTGTTGTTCTGAGATAACAGCCCGGGGACAGTCTGAGTGCTTTCTCACAATAGTTTAGCAGGGAAATCTTGACGTCTGTTGGAGTTGAAGGCACAACTTGGACTCCTGTAACTGTGAGAGTACCAAGTGACTGCAGCAATGGCAACCAATAATGTGAGCACAAGCTGGGATGTTTGGACATTTGGCCATCTTTTTATAAGGAGGAATATTGGTGTCACTGAGTCTCCTGGCAGGAGGAATTAAGTTGGAGAAAGCAATCTGGGATTTCCTAAAATACAACCTTCTTTTTTTTTTTTGAGGAAACAAACCAGCAATCCTGACATGGCATTACCTGCAAACCGAAGCCATGTCCATGCTCCCCAGAAGACAGCATAGCAGAATGGAAGAACGCAACCAAACCTTCTCCCTCCTTGAACCTGGATCCTGCAGATGTACAGCTGCACTATGGCTCCTGGAATGAGCACGGAGGGTATGGAGAGCTGGTCTCTGCTGGGGTCACCAAAACTACCCTGGATGGCGGAGACTGCAGCCAGGCCATTGCAGATGTAGAACAAGGCATCTGGCACTTCAGCACTGGTGCCACTGGGGAAATTCTTGGACCTTGTGAGGAAGACTTTGGCAGCCATCAGTGTGGTTTGAAGAGCTGAGCTGGACATGGCCTGGCCACCGACTGGAATCAAAACCTTCTCTCCGATGGAGTTGATAAGGCTGGCAAAAGTGGCGTACATGGAGAGAGCAGTGCAAAGGCTGCAGGCAGCCCCCAGGAACAGGTAAGCACCTGGGGTTGGGATCTGGTGGATGAAGGCAGTTGTGAGGATGATGAACGAGCCATTTTGCAGCATCTCCAGGGTATCTTTGTGGGTTGACATCAGAAAGAGCATGCAGGCTGTGGCCAGGAAGAACCACCCTCCAAACATTCCCAGCCTGCTCTCCTGAGCGTTGACCAGCCCGAGGAAGGCAGTGAGTGTAAACTCTTCCCAGGACATCACCAGCCAGTAGAGGCTGTGGACACCAAACTTGGTGGTGTAGTAGACATCACCTCTCAGGTAACTGTAGAAGCTGGACAGTAGCTGGCAGCTGGAGATGATGGATATCCATGCTGCTCCAACACAGAAGTTCTTCATGTACCCAAAGAAGTAAAAGGCAAATAAAAAGGGAGAGACGGTATCGCAGATGTTGCCGAGGGCCATTGGCTCTGCATACTTTGTGTTCTTTTTCTTTTCTTCCCCAATGGCCTTGGAAGACCTCTTCTGTGCTGACCCCAGTAGCAAGACATTGAAGAGAGGATGCCCAAAGCCTGGGAGGACGTACCGTTGTGTGATGCCCTTGAAGAGGAGAGCCACTGCTCCATACAACCCGCAGATGACAATGACCAGCTCAATGACACCTGACACTACCAGGGCCCACTGGCCAAACAGGGCAACCGCTTCAAACACCAGGGCAAGCGCAATGGCCCCAAATATGAAGGGCATGATGTAGTTTACTGTGGCCGAGCAGAAGGAGAGGATAAAGGAAATGGAAATGTAGGCCACCAGCCCAGCCACCGCACTTTGGCTGGCGGAGAGGTGGGCCATGCTAGTGGGCAGGAGGTGGCTGGCATTCCCCAAGGGCAGTGTTGTGTTCTGCAAGGAGGGGTAAGCAGCTGTGATGATGCGTGTAGCCCCGTAGCTACTCCACAGAGCGGAGAAGGTGAGAAAGGCTGCACCTCCCAGGTGGTCATACTTCCGGAAGGCAAGGAATCCTGCCAGGAGCTGGACAAAGCCTCCAACCAGGATAAGGTGGACACCTGAGAGACACATGAAGAGGTCAGGTAGGAAGCAAGCCACAAAAAGGCTTGAGTTGCAGGAAACAATGCTGCATTTCCAAGCTCTGGGGGACACCCCACTGCAGGTCTCATGGCCTTCTTGTGACCAGCCCTATGGTCTCTGTGGAAGACCACCTCTCTTCCCACCTTTATGAAAAATTTCTGTGCTGAGCCTTGGTGCGTGACCACTGAGGCCCTTGGCATGCTCAGTGTGGTGAGCGGGACCATGAGGGTTTGGTTCTATGAAGGTAGGGGAATGCCACATGAAAGGTTTGGACCAGAATCCCAGCCGAGTTGCTGGGGAAGGAGGAATTGCCATCCCAGGGAGTACACAGACCTTCTGTATGGTGGAGAAAGCCCACATCTTCCCACCCATCCCACCAATGCTGTCCATTGGCCCACGGGGATGACTCTCAAAGAGTACAGGGAAAGTTCACCTCCGACTAGCAGCCCTGGAGTCCCCCATGAGTGGCGTCACCCACCTGCGAGGATGTCTTCTGCTTCCTGTGGCCGGAGGCCGGTGTGCACCACGGTGAAGTTCTGCAGGCAGAGGAGGAAGGCGCTGACCACGTTGGCGAGGAGCCCCAGCACCGCCGGCTCACTGTAGAAGACGGCCGCGAACCCCGCCGTGCTCGCCATGGCCCTTCCAGACAAAACAAGAGCGTCGGCGGTCGCCCCCACAACCTCACCGTTGTCGGCGTCTAGACCAGCACCGCTTTGGCTGGGGCGCTCAGCCAGCCTTCAGAGCCCGGCCCCTGCTCCAAGGAGGGAGAAACTGGTGACAGGCTCAGGTGTTTCCATGGTGCCTCCCCGCTCGTGGCTCCAGACAAAGGCTCGATTCAAAGGAGAACTTTAGGTGCCTACTTTCCAGAGTCCTATCCAGAAAAAACACACACAACCTATTTAGGCTACGAGGATTTCTGGCAAAAACATGTTTAGGTGCCTCAAAGCGCTGCAGGTGGTGGTGATGGTTCCTGCCCCCTCTTCTCCAGGCTGCTGGAGATGGAGAGGAATGAATAGCCCTAACACAAACGAACAAACATTCAGACGAAACCCACAAGGTATTTTTGAGCCATTCCAGGACATTTCTTATCCACTGTTACAGACAAACAGGCAGGCACCACGCACGCATACACAGTCTCCTTTCCAGATGGAATTTTCCAGCTCCATCCCTTTCTTGAAACCCTAATGACTAAATAGTCTATTTTCAAACCCTTCATATTTCTACCATTAACTCGTCTATTTGCAGGCAGCCCCCACATTTCCATTCCTCTGCACTCCTGGTTACCATAAGCTGGAGGCTGCTCTCCGGAGGTTTTTGTTAGGAAACAAAGATGAAAATAAAACAGCAATGTTCTTGTTATTTTGGTATTTTTAGAACATTTTATGACCTAAAGGAGCTGGAAAATGAGACAGTGATGTATTCTATCCTCAGCCATTCCAAAAAGCCTTTTGGGCAGACAGGAGAGCATGCGGCACCACTGTTGGTATGGGAAGGGAGGAGGAGTGAAGGAGCACCACCCAAAGAAGAAATAGTTTCGTGAATATTAATGAACCTGAATCCCAGGGTCTACTCTTAAACATACAGTATTCCTGGGCAGACATACATATTTTGCAGACATCAATGGCCTCTCAACTCCTTTGCTGCACTACAAACCCCATGTTTTCCTTTTCTCCATTTGTTCTAAAAGATGTCAAATGAACAATGAAGGATAAATTGTTTCTGAACAGCTCTGAACTGATTCAGCAACTTAAACTCTCACAAAATGTGGAAAGGGTAAAAGCTTTCAAGTGAACCTCACGGGACACTTACTAATTCAATTATTTGGTTGTGCTAAAGGTTAGATTTTTTTGGTGGGGAAGGAGAGATGTGTCAAATCACAGTCCTGCGGAAGGAACACTCTCTTTTACTGTCAAGCATCTGCATCAACTACTGCCTTGGAGGAAGCCCTAAGGAACGATGTACTTTTAGGAAGATCTGAGCAGCTGCCTGTGGAGTCCATAATGATGTCTTTTTTTTTTTTTCCTTTTTTAAATGACTTTCAGATATAAATAAGCAGTTTAAACAGTTACACTTGGAGGCGGGCCACAATACTAAGTCCCTCCAGATGTTTTGCCCTGAAATAGCTCAGACAGTGGCTTTCTAGGCACGCTGCAACCAGCCCCTGTTCTGAGTCGATCTCCAGAGGAGGGGGAGGAGGAGATGGGGTTTCTAGAGGAAGATGGGCTGGCCAGGTGACTGCTTGGCTGGCAGAAGTGGTTTTCAATTTGCCAGGGCTCACTGTGTTGGCGGTTCCTGCCTGACTAGCCATGGTAGCAGCTTTACAGCCCGTGACACACAGCATGGCTTGGTGAGGGGTGTAGAGACACAACTAATAGAATGGTTGGAGTTGAAAGGGACCTTAAAGATCATCTGGTTCCCTCTGCCTGCAGTGCAATTCTTCATAGAACACCTGAGAAGGGGAGAGAAGAAATACCAGAATATGCCGTATTGGGCTATGGAGGTGTAAAGGGAAAGGATGTGAGAGGATTTAGACCAAGAAATGGAAAAGGAGGAGGATTAAGGGTCTTGGAGGAGAAGGCTTTGGGGTTGGAAGGAGCTGCAGACCTGCTCTGCTCACACCTCCTCACTGCATCACCCCTGCCCAAAGACCATTTCAGTAGTTCTGCATCGCCTCCCCTTCCTCTGCTTCATGCAACATAAGGACACAGCAAATAATTAACCCTTTCCTGTTATTCTCATAGGAGGAGCAGCACTAATACTGCTGTGGGCTGCACCAGGACCTGGAGAATCGAGGGTCTGCGTGGAACCACTCAGAGGTGTTTTCTGGTCAAAGTATGCCTCAGCCTTGCTTGTCCCTGGGATAAAACCCCTCATTGCTGCTGTCACTGTCCCTTTCGTGCAGCTGCTCTTTGTAAGGACCAGTTTCTCTGCATGCCCTACAGAAAACTGATAACGTGACACCTCTGGTCCCCACTCCCTGCAAACAGTGAGGAGGGGTCTCCCACCAGGTCTCTCCTTTGCACTGAAGTCTGCAACCTGGGCATCCTCAGCTGGGACTGATGCAAAGGACATCTTTGGGTGGAGGGCAGAGTGGAGGCAGAGGAGCAAGCAGGAGGTCCCTTTCTACCATGTGGGGTTAACAGCTCTCTCTACACACTGGGTACGAGCCAGCACAGCCACTCTCCAGGAAACCACAAGGATGGAGACCTCCCCATGGTGAGACCTGGGGCACTGCCAGACCCTTCCGACCTGGCTCCACCGAATGGATGGGGCAGCCCAGGGTGAGCCTTCCCTTGAACAAATCCGTGGTGCAGAGAGGTCAAAGCCAAAGCCATCCCCTCACTCACCCAACCTCCTCCGCCTTCTTTGCTTTTCCTGCTTGCCCCTGGCATTCTTCAGCCCAGCGTTTGCAGAAATGGCTTGTGAGGTCCTCCCTCCATCCTGGCTCTTGTCCCCCCAGCATGACCTCTCAGCCATGCCCATGTGGCCAGTGTGCCAACTGGGCTGCAGCCTCTGGACACATTCTCCTTTACTTGCCACCTTGCTCACAATAGAATCATAGACTCATTTAGGTAATAACTTCCCTTCACCCCCTCCAGAGAAGGTCATTCTCCTCTGCAGCCCCTTCCCATCTTGCTGTTATACTGGGCTCTGCAGACATCACCGTGTGCATCTACTTTGCCCTGACATCTGCTGCCTGTGCTTCTTTTCCTTGACTAATATTAATGGGAATATGCTGGTGCATGGACACTGTCCCCACAGGAGGTTGGAGCAAAGCACAGCATGCCCTGGGACACATATATAAATTCCAAAACATTAAATTTTCAGACACTTATCCCCCAGTGGCATTTTGTGATTAGTTTTCCATCCCACCTTATTAATGATAACAAATGTTTACATAGCTCTGAGAAAATACTGCGTCTCCCAAGGTAAACACGTTAAGAGAACAAAAGGCAGTTCTTTTTGGATAAGTGCACGGCAAGATTAACAGTGCACAACAACGCTACACAGCTGGAATAAATATCACAATCTCTGGTGAAAAACAGCACGAAGTTGCCTGAGATGCATTGCTACATCCACAGTGATCAAGGGTCTGCCTGGTAGAAAATTCAGGCTGGTTTTCAATGCAAGGTGTATCTTCTGTGCAAAATAACATGCAGCATGTTAAATGCCCCCAGGTCTCACCCTTGGACAAAGCCAAGAGCCGTGGAATTCTCCCACAGTACAAACATTCATTTGGGAACAAAGGGTCCCCGATGTCCCCTGGAATCAGAGAGCTCCCGTCTGCACTAACATGTCAGTGAACTGGCAGCACATGGCAGGCAACATCGAAGAGCTGAGCATTGAGAAGGAGGAGAGCTACGAAAAGAGTCAGCCACATGACAAAACACTGAATGTATTCAAGAAAAGCATCAAAGCAAAACACCAATGCCACGCTTCTCCCTCTGCAGCTTGGATTACCTGGTTTGGTGACACTTCGGCTCAATGGGAGGATGCTCTTGTCCCTCTCATTTCCTGGTAAGTACCAGTTTTATAGTCCTCCTCTGTAGGAGGAGCCTGGGGCCAGTTGCTTCACACATTGGCACCTGTGGCATTTTGGAGACAGGAATTTCCTTGAACTTTCTTGGTTATTGTCCTAAACCTTTTTTTTATTATTATTATTTCCTGAAACCAGGGGGGTTTCCCTTCTCTTCGGCAGAGAAAAACCACCCCTCCTCATCTGTTCCCCCCACCCTCTCCGTCCCCAGAGGCTGATGTCATCACACTTGAAATTCAGTTGCAAAAAAAACAAAAAGCAAATTGCCTTTCAGAAGCATATATAAACCCTGACACCAAAGCACCTTTCAGACAGACACCTCTCCCATCCCTCGAATAGAGCAGTGCAGAGCTGGGGATCCAGCAGCCACCACCATGGTCTACTTCACCTTGCAGGTAACTACTACTTCACATACCAAACCTATCCACCTCTCATCTTTCCTTTTCCACTTTAACGGCATTTTCCGGGCGGCTCCTCAACTGGTCAAAATTGTCGTGACATTAAATGGGAACGTGCCCCAAGAACTAACAAAACCAGATGGTTTTCACAGACACTTTATTCATAGCTACTAACCTGTTCCTTCTGTGCCTGTTCCTTTTATGTGTCCCCAAAGGTGTTTTGTAGGGTGCCATGGTGGGGGGGTTGTTGTTGTTGTTGGGACATGCTGTGTGGGGTTTTTTTTCCTCCTCGTGTCCACCCTGAGCTGGTCCTGCTTGCAGCCATAAGAGGGTTTCGTGGTAGGTCTGACCAGGCTGTGCTGCCCCTTCTACTGTACTGCTTTATTTCCCTGGCTATTCTTGGCACCTCTGCTGGACTGAGCCATGGAAAACAGGGTGGGTTTTTTTTCTCCTTTAAATATGTAGTTAGTTTTATCCACTCGTTTGATCTGTGAGCGTCTTACGATGCCGTGTTAGAGGCACAACTAGTAAAACGGCTCTGAAAGAGTTGAAGCAGCTTGGGTGACAAACGCTCTTTCTCTGTCTTTGCTCTAGAAATCCCAGAAGTTCTTGGCAAGCTCCCGGCAAGTTCACAAAACTGCTGCTCACGGTTTGTATCTCTCTGCAGAACAGCTTTCCCTATCCCTTTGTAAAGAGCGTCCCAAAATGATCATGATGTTGTTTGTAAAAAAAAACCAAAACAAAACCAAAGGTGCTGGGCTGAGAGCACTGAGATAAACCACTCAGATTCTTGGAAAATAAGACATGCTTGGGGGGTCTTGTGGTGATTATTGCCCTTGGTTGCTAAAGAGGTTAGCGGCTAAAAATGTTGCTGGTCCTGTGCGAAAACAGAAACTTTAACTGATTTAGAACCAGACTTTCCAAATTCTTACACTTTGACCGTAAATGTAAGATATTTAAATTGTAGCTGCCACCGGATCGCTTGGCTCCTGGACATCTTCCGTTTGTCCTCAGTTCTTTATTACATCTGATCTCACTATTAGTGTGGCTCGAAGTGATTCACGGACCATTCCCCGGGTCTCCCGGTGCTGTCTCCTCCAACACTGCATGTCCATGGCTTCACTGCTTCAGACAAATTAATCAGAACTCTGCTGTGTAGCTAGTAGGTCTATTATAAGTTTGTCTATTAACTTATTTTAAAACATGTTATTAATACAATAAATGCAACGCATTAATTTAATGAACACTTGAGAACAAGAGAAATAACAATAATCCATCCAGATCTATCTGCTCTTGGACAGATTTTTTTTTTAATTAAGTTCTGCAGCACAGCTCCCATACCAGGACAAAAAAACGCTGGAGCCACGAAATGCTTTTAACTGGAGGGGTTAAAAAATATCGCTGCCTCCTGAAGCGCCAGGGAGTGTCTGATGATGGGAAGGAAGCAATCAAAGGGTTATGGGCGCAGCACGATTCCAGCAGATTTTCCTCCAGCCTCTCCAATCTAGTTTGACTTCACCGTTTCCTTCCCCGGGAGGGCGTTGGGGCTGTCGCTGGCGGTGGCTCCAGGGCTGGAGATGCCCTCGGAGCATGCGGAGAGGACACAGACTTCTGTCGGCAGAAGGTTTGGTTTCCAAACTGCTGAGTGGTAGGGATTCCTATAGCAATGTATTTCAGGGAGAGCTGCTGCCAGGGGTGAATTTTCTTTCAGTGAGTCACAGCGGTGATGACATTCTCAGCTGTGTTTACAAGCAGTTTTGAGACTCCGAGGCTGGAGGTGAGTCCAAACACATTTGCAAGCAAACTGTGAGTCAGTAGGCATGACATTTCAGAATGAATACAGGCTGGTGAAATTAGGGAATGGTCTTTTTTTTTTTTTTTTAAATTGGGATGTTTTCTGTTTAAAAAATAAAGTGTCATGTGTACCCGCTGGTTTTGATGGGATTTCCTATAACATGTTTAGGCAGCATAATTTTATTTTCTTGCTTCACTCATCTTGACTTTTTCATGTGGTTACTTTCCTTGGGACGTTACTGCCATCTTTTATCTGTGTGCATGTGTGTGTGTGTACCCCCCACATACATATGTCTATACATATATATATGTATAGACAATCAAGCAAATGTTAGCTGTACTGAATTTTATAGTTTTTCTACTCTCTTGTGCACACTCAAAATGACATTATAAATTATAATGGCCCATAATAATTATAATTCTATGAATTATAAATTCATCAAACCAAAGCAATTTGTCACTGAAATTAAAAAGCACAACAGTCCCAAATTGGATATTTTCCACAGAAATTTAACACCTCCAAAGCTCTTAAGCCCTACGCACCCCGAAACTGCTTCACTTGGACCTTCTTGAAGCCACCCCAGGAGGTGGGCAGAACAGCCCTTACAGCACATGAAGGCAACAGGAGCCAGGACGTGCTGTGGACCCTTGGAAAGCCACAGAGAGGGACAGGATTCACACCAGCCTGCTCACCTTGGGCTCCCTGTGCTGGCCATGGGGGAGAAATGGCACCTCCCCGCAGAGAAGATGCCAGTCCCCTCGCCTGGAGCATCTCTCCACTCTCTACAGAGGGAGCCTGGAGCAATGGTGTTCCTCTCCTAGACTCCACTAAGTGCCTGGAGCCACACAAGGTGACTCTGGGCCCAAATGGCATCCTCAGGGAGATGGTCACAGCCTGGGCCAGCACAGGGAAGCTGTACATCACCTCCCAAATCTGTAGGGCTGTATGCAGCCATGGGACATCCTGGGCAGGTCCTACACTCTCCAGCTGCCTTTGCCCTTCAATAAATTCATTGAGACCAGAGAGTGAAGACCTGTGAGCTGTCAGCCCATGACCCACATGTGTCTTTACGCCCTCCCCTCTCTCTTGGTGCTGCAGTGGTGGCCAGGAGCGCTCCGGAGGAGACCGTGACCAGCAGCTTTGCCTCCTTCATCCATGCGGTTCGACCCGAGCACTTGTCCAAGACTGTCCGCCACAGAAGCAAGAGAATGATCCTCGACAGCATCGGGGTTGGCCTCGTGGGCAGCACGACGCACGTGTTCGATATCGCTCTGCAGTACTGCCGGGTAGGAACCGCCCCACAGAACATGATCCCACCCTGACATCACCACCATAACCAAGGACTTATTTCATGGCTGAAATTTCATTTCTTTTGCCTTTGCAGTAGAGGGATGTTCTGGCCTCATGCAATCACTGCTTCACTCAAGGTCCTCAAATGAATTTCTCTCCCTTTCGCAGGAGCTGTACTCTTCAGTTGCTGTCAGCTCTGTCTATGGCAAACCAGGCGTGAAGCTCTCTCCCACGCTGGCTGCATTCACCAACGGTGTTGCGGTAAGGCAGGCTCTTCCAGGAGAAGCTCTGCTTTGTGGTGCCTTCAAAGACACTAGTTAGTGTCACAGGAAGTAGAGTGGTGACTGGGAGGAGTAATGGGGGGCAAGAAGTCATGGGCTTCTCTGCAGTCTTCTACACTGCTTTTAGAGGGACCAAACAGCCACCTCCATGGGGACCACCAGGTCACTGGGTGGACATTGTTACAGATGTAGCCTCAGCAAAATCAGCAAGGACCCCTAGCTCCCCCAGCTCCCACCCCCCACACCAGCATGTCCTTATCTCCATTTCTCTGGCAGACTCATTCCATGGACTTTGATGATACCTGGCACCCTGCTACTCACCCATCAGGGGCTGTTCTGCCAGCTCTTCTGGCAGCTTCCCAGATGCTACCTCCAGGCACCAAACCCAATGGCATGGATTTCCTGCTGGCATTTAATGTGGGTCTGGAAGTGCAAGGAAGGCTCATGCATTTCTCCACTGAGGCTCACAACATTCCCAAAAGGTAAACCTCCTTTTCTTCACTGAGTAGGAAGAGGGCTGGTGAATCTGTTAACAGACCTGCTCAGGGTTTCAAAATGTTAGTTTTGACCTGAGGATTGGGGTAAAGCCCTGTTCAGGGCCAAACACCAGTTCTGCCAGAGCTGCTGAAGCACCACTTGTTTCATGTTCATTTGGTGATCTCCAGTGATCCTGCCTTAAAAATAGCCATCAGGAGGAGTCTTCATGTCATCGTTTAAAGTAACCACGGCAAGAGCACAGGACAAGCAGTGGCCCACAGCCACACAGACAGCTTAATTATGGGCACAGTCCCTGGCACAATTTCTGCCTGTGCCAACAGCCATTCACCAGGCAGTGCCCTGTTGTGGTCCAAGGGATAGCATCGGTCAGGATCTGTTACCCTTGGGCATGTTGGATGAGGGCACCTTATTTGTCTGGGGGGAGGAAGTTTGGCTGTATGGACACAAGCCATGTCACGTGTTCTTAGGGAAAATTAAAAATTGCTCTCTGGAGATGCTGAGCTCACCCTGTTGTCTCTAATGAAGTTTCAACTAAACACTTAGTTTCCTGATGGCTAAGTTTTGAGTTTGGAGAATTGCACCTGCACCAGATCCATGAGGGATTTCCACTGGCTGACTTGGCAGTTCATTTCCAGTCCCATAGGCAGATCTGGCAGGTGAGGTTCACGGCTGCTCCCTGTGCCAAGCAGGTGGGGATGCTTATATCTGCAATTTTCCCTTTAGGTTCCACCCTCCCTCAGTGGTTGGGACCATGGGCAGTGCTGCGGCCACCGCAAAACTGCTCTCCCTCAGCACGGCCCAGTGCACACATGCTTTGGGCATTGCTGCATCGCTTGCCGGGGCACCCATGGCAAATGCCGCCACTCAAGCCAAGCCATTGCATATTGGAAATGCCACCCGCCTGGGCTTCGAAGCAGCACTGCTGGCCGCCCGAGGGATGGAAGCTAACCCCTTAATCCTGGATGATATCGCTGGTTGCTCGGGATTCAGTGCTTTCTACAGTATCTATCAACCCAAACCACTGTCCACACCAAGTGACCACCATGAGTTCCTCTTGGAGAAGCAGGATATTGCTTTCAAGCGATTCCCAGCCCACCTGGGGATGCACTGGGTGGTGGATGCTGCCTTGTCTGTCCGGAATCTTTTCATCAACTACGCAGGGTCGTTCTCTCCCTCATTGATCCGCACCATTGTGCTGAAGATCCCGGTGTCAAAGTACATCAATCGGCCTTTCCCCAGCTCTGAACACCAGGCTAGACACTCCTTCCAGTTCAATGCCTGTACCGCCCTGCTGGATGGTGAAGTGGGCCTCAGCTCCTTCACGGAGAGCAGCATCCACCGGCAGGAGCTGAGGGAGCTGCTGGACAAAGTGGTGGTGGAGCACCCTGAAGATAATGTGGCCAACTTTGACAAGATGTACGGAGAGGTGGCACTGCTCCTGCACAGCGGGGATGTCCTGACAGGCAAATGTGACACTTTCTATGGGCACTGGAGGAAGCCTCTGAGCAAAGAATCGCTCCTGAAGAAGTTCCGATCCAACGCTTCTCATGTGCTTCCAGAAGAAAAAATAGAAACCATCATCACTATGGTGGACAACCTGGAGAATCTGTCAGATAGTTCCCAGCTAGCCTGCAGCCTGTAAGGGAACAGCAAGTGTTTGTTGTTGTTTTTTTTTTTTTTTATAAGGGGCTTGTCCCAGTGAAAATCTGATTCCTTTCTTCATTGGTGCTTCACTATTCATTTCCAATGACAGGAAAGTTCCCACCCCTTGAAGTTAAAGTAGATGCTTTAAAACCAAAGGAGTCCACAAGGCAGGAGGTGTGTCTGTGTCGGTAATCAGTGCACAGATGAAATTTCAACTCACAGCTGACGCTGTCTGAGTAGCTGAAAGGCCACTACAAATACAAAAAAAAAAATAATCCCATGAAAATCTATGGGAATCCTGGAACATCATCTGGAAGCTGGCTCCCCAGAAGGAACTGTGCTTGGATATTTTTTAATGCTGCACTCAGAGTTATTTCTGTACAGAATGCCTAACCGCTGAGTCTGGGAAGAAGAGGAAGTTCAGCTGCAAAATGTGTGCTTTTCTTACTGCTCTTCTGGGCACCTTTCAGATCATGGTAAGTTAGTCATGCTGGCCAGATGAAAAACCTATCAGTTACTGTAAACAGCCCTCAGGCAGAGAGAGATTCTTTTTTTTTAACTTTTCCAGTAAAAGCTTCAATTTCTCCAGCACTTGAGAAGTGTTTGTCACTTCTCTGTGTACAAGGGATGGTTCAAGGACCCTTAAATCCCATATGCCTTTTCTGAATGAAAGGCAATTGGTAGGTGAGGAACCCCACACCAGTCCTACACCTACATCCTATGCCTCCTGTGAGGTGATCCCTGCCAATCCTAGGGCTGTGCCCCATCATCCCTCCTGGCTTTGCACAGGTCACCCAGGCACCACCAGAGGTGGTCTCTATAGTCTGTGCTGAGATGGGGACCCCTGGATGGTGACTTGGGCACATACACGCTGTGACTCACATTGGGAAATTCCTGTTTCTCTCCCCTGAGAGGGGGGAAAGCTTACTGAGACTCAGTCCTGAACTTGTCTTTCCAGCTGGGGTGAAATCAGTACTCCTGCTCCTGAGTAGCCATTCACTGAAAGGCTTTCCTACCCTGCGTCCCTCTTGAACAGTGAGACGGAGAACTATGCAATATTCCTCTGTACATTAAACAAATACTGTGATTGCTGATCCAAAGGACTTGTTGCCAGTATGATTGTGATATCGGTACAGAATCTGTTGCAGAAGTAGGGGGGTAGGGGGGGTGGGAAGGGGTTAAACATGCAAGAAGGAATGTGGGCTGGTTCCTTTTTAGCTTGCTGGTAGTGGTCTATGCAGAGAATTTCCCAGCTGGAGCAAAACTGTTTGCCCACCTGTTAATCCACTCTCTCACACTGTCTGGCATATTCACACTGAATCTTTCTGAATAAAGAACTGAAGTAAATTCATTTTCTGCTCAAACATTTAATGCTACATTATGTAGACCATCAGGTTTTTGGTTTTGATCTGATCATATGCAACACAGAGGCTTTGCCAATAGACAGGGAACACTGCAGAGGCTAGGACAGAGCCAGCCAGAAGGCTGGCCTGTGGCCAGTGATTTTTCCAGAGTCATATGTTTCCATTGATCCCTGCAGGCTGTTTTTCCTGGTGAAAGTAATAGTTATTAGCCAGCAAACCCTCTTACGGCTGTGGTTAAACACAATCTCTCAACAAAGAGAAGTTACCCAGTGTTTCTCCATTAAGCAACAGATTTCAAATACTTGCTAAGTTTCCATGACAAACATCTAATTGCCCTTGGTTTGATTCAGGTGTGAGATCACCAAAAATGTCACTCCATGTTTCACAGCCCAATGAACTGGAAACCCAGAGAGCCAGTGCCTTCCACATCAGCCATGAGCTCAACATTTGTCAAGGGAATCAATATGTGTGAGAGAACAGAGATGGGCTTCAGTGGAGGGAACAACGCATCTCAGTGGATTATCAGTGGTTTCAATGTCCTAACATTTGTTCCAATGTTCTCATTTCCATGCCTTCTGCACCATGCCGCAGTGATGCCATCTAGCAGCGAAGCTGAGCAGGAAAGGAGGAAACTAGCACCTTTTACATATTGGTGCTGGGGCAGAAAAAAGAGTTTTTCAGTTGGGTTTCTGGCTATATTTTGTCCCTGGGATCCAGAAACCCTTCTAAACCTCATTCATGCTTTGTCTATCTGTCAGTTGCAATCCTGACACCTTTCAGGAGATGATGTGTGAAATTAGGAAATTAGGACCTTGAAAACACCTCCAGCATCTGAGCTCAGGAAAGTGTCTCACTTGTTATTTCCAGTTTCAAACAGCAGACGTTTCACATTTGTAGCTAATTAGAAGGTCCAAACCACTGGCAAGGGAAGCGAGGCGTTAAAAAAAACAAGGAAAAAAAATAATGGCCTGTGAAAATTATACACCAGCTTGTGTGACACTGAGGGTATTCAGCAGTTAATATGGTGCCACCAAAGTCCCTAACCTCCTCTCAGCTGAATAAAAAAAGACCTATTATCCTTCTTTCTACTGCTGTTCCAAGATAAATGACACTTAAAATTAAGAAAAGGAAACCTTTCTCCATAAACATATTTACATTAGCAAGCTCGGCGAGTGAAAGGACACTTGCAGTGCAGATCCAGGCAGGATCCGTGTTAGCAATCAATCAATAACTACAATCCCACGCCAGAAATTAATAGGCTCCTATTAATAGTCTACTATTAATAGGGTGCCACTGGCACAAGCGCTTGGCCAGGGATAACGAAGCCTTGGCCATCAGAGAGCTGGGAAAAGCTGAGGCAGGGCTGGAGGGAGGAGGATGCCGCCATCAGCCCTCTCCGGTGGGCATTGACCCTCTCGCGTGGGCAGGACCCACCCGTGGGGCGCCGCGGGAGGGCCGTCACGGCCTCGGCCTTCAGCACCCTGGAGAGCGGCCGCCGGGCGGGGCCGGGGCCGCGGCGGCTCCGCTCCTCGGGGGTCCCTCCCTGGGTCCCCTCCCTGGGGTTCTCTCCCTGAGGGTCCCTCCCGGGGGTTCCCCTCCCTAGGGGTCCCCCGTTGGGGTTCCTCCCTTGGGGGTCTCTCCCCGGGGGTCCCCTCCCTGGGGGTCACCGCTTCAGAAGGTAAAGGTGGCATTCTCCGATGGCAGCTCTTGTCTTTGGTTCCCACAAATGGTTCAACTGGAGCTGAGAGCAGCTTTCATCCCCACGGCCACCACCGGCACAAGATTTCGATATTCTGAAGAGCTGAATTTTGTAGGGCTTTGCATTATTATTTTTTTCCACAACATGGAGAATTCTGGATTTCCCACGAAATGTCAGCAGAAAAAAAATACTATCATTCACGGATTATTTCAATTTTAGAGAGGATTTTGACCATAAATGTCAGAAGAGTCCTCTCTGCCTTCCAGCACTATTTCCGTGATGATAACGTTGCTACCACGGTGTGGCCAGCTGGGGAACTGCACTCCTTGAAAACCCGCAAGTCCTTCTTTATTGTTTTATGCTTTTTAAATAATCGAAGAATTGCTTTTTAAATAACTAAAGGAAGAAGAAAATATAGGACAGTCCCACAAGTAATTGAGTGCCGTCAGTCAGAGTGGACTCTGCTGTGGTAGACCCCTGCCCCAGCTCTGCCGACACCTTCCTCCTCACAGGGATGAGCCCTGCATCCCTCCATGCCAGAGCTCCTGGAGCAACTCTGGATGTATCTTCTGGACAGAGGAAGGCAAGAGTCTTGGTCCAGAGGCTCTTCCAAGCTCTGGACCTGTTGCCGTGGGGGGTGAAGTTTTGCAAGGAGGCTGGTGTTCCAAAAATTAATGACTGAGACAAACCATCCACAGGAATGTATCTTGGATGGGATGGAAAGGAGCAAGGTTGCATCCTTCCCTTGCAGCTGGGATGTGCAGGCCAAACACGTGCAGCTGGTACAAGGACCAGAGTAAAGCCCTGTTGCTGCCTCACTGGAAAACAGGGTGACCAGGCTGGTCTGCAAGGGCCAGCCAAAGTTTTCTGCCTTATGCCAGCATCTTCTTAGCACCCTATTTCCCCCTCATCCCTGCATAAATCTAGGTGAACTCTCTGACTTTAGACACTCTCCCTTCCATGTGCTTTCCCATCTTGGGTTACAGGAACCCTGTAAGTATTTATGCAGAGCTGAATAGGAGGCACAGAGCCTTCTGTGTCAGACACTGAGGCCAAGTTCCCACTTCCCAGACAGGATTTAAACCACTGGCTTAGTGGGAGAGCCACCACTGCCAGCCCGCCTGAGTCAAGGTAAGCAGGTGGATGGACAGGAAGGGAGACAGAAATCTTCAGCTGTGGAAATACGAGTATTTAGAGGAAAGAGGAATGACAGGTTATTTGTATTCGTAGAGGATGGTGTAGAAATGAAGGGTCTCAACTGCAGCAAAAGGGGTGTCAGATGTCAGGAAAAATGTCCCAACAAGAGTAGTGCAGCAGCAGCAGGACAGATCTTCCAAGAAGGTCATGAAGTCTCAATTGATGGTGATTTATAAAAGTAGGATTCATACCCAGGGGTGAGAGCTGAGCAGGCTGCCTTGGGAAAGCTCTCAAGGTTAATGCAACCGTACTTTTATTGGCTGGGATTTGAGACTTGTGCTAGGTTTGCAAAATGAACTTGAAACTGGCCATCAAAAACCTGGCATCCTGTCTCCTGCTGGGACACAGAGTATGGATTGCGGTTAGGGTTCCCCTCCGCCGACTGCAGTCACATCTGTGTTGTACCTGGAAACCTCAATCAGGTTCTCATCAGGGTCTCGGAAGTAGACAGATGTTATTGGACCCACAGCACCAGTTCTGGCCACAGGCCCTTCTTCAATGATCACCCCACAGGCCTAGGAAGATATATTAGGGCAGGGGTTTAATGCTTAGGGTAGTCTTATCAGGGCGATGTGCATTCTTCCCCACTAGCTTTGAAAACATGAGCTGTTGGATGAGGCAATTCTGACATTCCCCAAGACACAGACCCTAAAAGTGTCACTTGGGAGGCTCTGGCTTCATGCTTCCCGGGGTCACACTATCCTGTGCACACTCTACACCTTCCTCACCTTCAGATGATCCAGCAGCTGGTCCAGCGGCACCTGTGTGATAAGGCAGATGTCTGCAGAGCCAGGGACTGGGCACCGAGCCTTGGGTTCAAACTCCTTCCCAGCTTCATGCAGGTTAAACTTCTGGTTGCCAAAACGTAAAGCTTTGCGGTCGCCCTGTCCCCAAAGAAAAGAATGAAAGTGCAATGAGACCTACTGGGCTGGAAGCCTTTGGTCCTAGAAATTGGATTTCAAATAACCTTGCCTTTTTTTTTTTTTTTTTTTTTTGTCACTTTGACTCCTTCTGCAGCATGATTTGGACTTCCTTCTGACTCAGCTTGGGTCTGCTGAAGCTCAGAGCTTGATGGGCTGCAGCTTGTACTGGTCCTCCCATCCCCACTCCAAGGACATGCCCCAGCGACCCTACCAGAGATCCACAAGGACCAGCCATTGGCCCAGAACTGCAGTTCCAGCTTCCCTAGACCTGAGATGAGCTTGTCCCCCATGTTACCTTGAAAGTCACCACCTCCATGCCTAGTACTTTGGAATAAAAGGCCACAGTGTCCTCAATGCTCTTCACAGTCAATACAAGGTGGTCCAGGCGCTGGATGAAACATGGGGGTGGATTCATACGCTCCTCCTTCCAGGACATCTCAGGGCTGGGAACTAGCATACAAAACCACAGAAGATGAGGGTTAGGAGCATCCAGCTGCTCAGGGAAACAGTCCAGGCACCTGTGAATGGAAATCAATCAGGTTTTCTTTTGGCCTGCAGGTGGTATAAGTACAGAAGCAATAAATTCTCCTCCCCGAAAGGGCCTCAGACCCCCGTTTTGCTCTGGTGGGACCCGAGCATGTCAGAGCCCCTGCCTGGGTCCAGATCTGGAGGACCACCTGGGCGACCTTGCTGAGGGCTGATGTCACCAGTATGCTGAGCTCCCAATGCACAAAAACCTGTTTCTGATGGACCATGTGTTTAATCCTTCCTTCCAACTCCCTCTGGTGTCCTCTCAACCTTCTTCATGTCCAGGTGCGGACATTCATCCAGGTGGAGCAAAGAGAGGGAGTGAACACAAGCTGGGCCCTGGCAGTGCAGTAGGAAATGTCTCTGGGGGAAGAATATTCCCAGGAGAAGAGGACACCGGAGCTGAAGCAGCTGTTCTCTAGTTCGCTTCAGCCCCATCTGCACCAGAGCAGGATCCCTGATGATCCTGCTCTGATGACTCCACTGACCCTCTGATGATCCCTGAACCCCATCAACACATTTAAAGCAGGCTCAGGCTGCTTAACTCAGCGGCCGTAAATCTTCCTGTGGTTCTCCAGAGCCTGGGAGCACCTTTGCACCAAGCTGTGAAAAGGAAATGGATTTGGCCCTGGTGGCCTGAATGATATTTCTGGGAGGCTGTGAAGTTTCCATTTCATTTTGGGTTCGGTTGATTTTACCCTCAGAAAACCTGGCTGTGGAAATGAGGAGTGCTGTGACAAGCCTGTCAATGACAAATGGACTCAAGTTTCCTTCAAATCAGTAACAGCTCTCTACTTAGATACCTTTACTTCTCGTTCTTAAAAGGCTGCAAATCCTGATACAAATGACAATTCTCTCTTCTAAGGCCTTCAGCAGTTTCTCCACTGAAAACCCTGTGCAAGGGAAGCCCAACACTCCTGCTGCCTCTCAGAAAAAAACCCCAACAAAACAGGTGGAAAATAAACCCTCTCAAAATTAATGCAGCACAGCGTCACAAATCAGGAAAACAACCCACAAGACCTTTTTGCCTTGTCATTTGCCTTCAAATTACTGGACAACATCAGAGGGCAGAAGGGAAGGCTGATGCCAGAGGTTAAGGAGATGCAGGCATGAGGGTACGGGGGACTCCACAGCCTGGGTTCACAGTGGTTCTTGGTGTTTGCTGTCATGCTGGGTTCATACCCTCTGGCATTGCCATCCATTTTCTGAAGGGGGCCTATAGGAAAGCTGGAGAAGGACTTTTTACAAGGGTATGTAGTGATAGGATGAGGGTTAATGCCTTCAAACTGGAAGAGGGGAGATTGAGATGAGATGTGGGGAAGAAATTCTTTGCTGTGAGGGTGGTGAGAGCCTGGCCCAGGTTGCCCAGAGAAGCTGTGGCTGCCCCATCCCTGGAGGGGTTCAAGGCCAGGTTGGACAGGGCTTTGAGTGGGAGGTGTCCCTGCCCAGAGCAGGAGGGTTGGAACAAGATATTCTTTAAGGTCCCCTCCAACCCAAACCATTCTATGATTCCGCAGTGGAGCGCATGGCAAAACGGCTAGCAAGGAGAGATCTCAAAGTCCCTCTGACACAGGAGCAAGATCAGCGTAAAACCTGGACTGTGCCCAGTGATTGCATCAGTTACGGGGGGAAGCCATTAACAGAGGCAGCGGAAAGTCACTGCTCCTCCTTGTTGCATATGCCATTTAGTGTGTGACAACCTCACTGCGAAGCAACCCGGGTTCAGTCCCTCTGCAAAGTCCTTCCCACCCAGGAAAACTTCCTGGGTGCTTCCAAGGACTCTCATATCACAGCCTGCAGGTCCCACCTCCTGCCTACCAAACCTCCCCAATGCAACCCTCCCCTCCCACGTGAGCCCGTCTGTGAGCAACTGCAAGGAAATCAGATGGCAAAAATAGGCTGAGTACCTGCAAAAGAGGACAAAGAGCTGGGCAAGGTGGTGCCGAATGGTTCCCTATGGCCGTCCTCTTCCTGTGCCCGGAGCTGAGCTGTGGAGCAGCAACATCACGGGAGAACGGGGTGGGAAAAGCAACGAGATTAGAAACAGGAACTCTGAGCACTGTGCCCTGCAGAGGTGTACCTTGACCTGAAGGACCTGGAAGTCCAACTACACAGAGTTGCTTGAAAAATCCCGGAAAAAGAGCTGGATATTTTAGCCACCTACATTTCCTTTTGCAAGGGAAAGACGTGTTAATGTGCTCTATATTAAAGCACTTGGTTGAGCTTGGTGCTCAGTCTGGGGTGACTTACTATTAAGAAGCAGCAAGGACATCCCTGGAGAAGAGGAGCTGTTGCAAGCAGCTGCCACAGGCTCCCCCCACTCCCAGCAGTGGGAAACATCCCTCTTCACCTCTTTACCTCCAAGATTATTTTCTACCATGCAACGTGCTCATGTCTTATTGCCCTGCAAGGCACTTGCTGTTCCTGGGAGCACTGCGAGCTCCCAGTAGCTGTAGGTGTCATGTAAACAGCCAACGTGTCACAAGGAGCAATAGAAAAGGAGGCTTAGGGTGATGTGAACCACTTTGGGCACATTTGGACACCCCTTCCTACAAACAGACATGTCCAAGGGGGCTTCTACACACATCCACGGGCCCCGGAGCATATTTAAGCTCTTCTGAAGGTCTTCACTCCATGCCTGAGCTTTGGTGCAGGGGTGCCTGCCTCCAGATGTGCCTCTACCTGACCAATGGTCTGGACTCCCCTCTTACAGACTGATATCTTGGTCCTTGACCCTGTGTCATCACTATGGACCTGATTGTTGTTTTGTGTGGAACCAAAGAGTTCAGGATCTTCAGTTTTTTAGAGAGAAGATTATAACAGACAGCATGTTAGCCCCATGATTATCATCACAAGATACAGAGGCCACGTTTTCAACAACAAAAATATATTAGTGAGTTGTGACAGTGCTATAGGATGCTTCATAAGACAATGGGGAAAGAACAGACAACTCCTCGAGAGAGCAGTTTGGGTCTCCAGAACTGTAGCATTTGCCCCACTGCAGTTTACATATAAGTAAATCCTTTCTTAGCTAAAAGCAATAACACTTTTCATATTAATAGCTCTGAACTTTCATCCCTCTCTACTGAAGAGCTGGTAGAGCAATGGTGCACATTCTGACACCTGGTTTCTTGGAGCTGTGGTTTGGGTCTGAGAACTTCACTTCCCCAAGGGAGATCTAACCTAAGACCAACAAGTCAGAGGCACTGTGGCATTAAGTTCAGGGTGGGAGCCCCTTATATCAAACTTCAGCCTGGAAAGGGTTTGGAGTTTAGCTCCTTAGAGGTGTAGCTGCAGACAAGGGCTCCTGAGCTGCTCCCAACAGACATCACGAGAGGGTTGCTTCTACATGTTGGACAGAGTGATGGAATTGAAGTAGCTCAGCAAGTCCTCCATGGTGAAGTCCATGGCAATTCCTGACCCTGCATAACAGCGTTGAATCAGATCCTCAAACTCTTGGTACTGACGTATGAACTCCTGCTCCATAGCGTGCCACACCACCTACAGAAAAACAGACCATCAGCATATCTCATCACCCCGTGACAGCTATACCTGCTTTGCAGTCCTGAACCCTGCAAAGCATCATAGCATCACACCCAGATCACGCTCCAGTTACCGGCAAAAGGTTTTCCTCTGGGGACAGATACTTGTGGATTTTCCTGTAGAGGGTCTCAAGGGCTCTTTTTACTTCCTTGCCAGGGTATTTTTCAATGACCTTCCTCAGCTCTTGCTTGCTGTAGGCCAGCTGAAAGCTGACCTCCTCTTCTTTCACCCCTTGAGCCACACGGGCTTTCACTCCTTCAAAGAAGTGCTGGAAAGGTAAGGAGACGTTCACTGATGAGCTGCCCGAAGGTGGACTCCTGCATCAGGGCTGAAACCTGACCACTTTCCTCAGTTCCCTTCCCATGGTCCCTTTTGTTAATTGCTTTGCTTTGTTGTGAGCAATGAAATCATGCTTTCCTTCGCAGAGGAAGGGTTTGAAGCCATTGACGTAGCAGAGCTGCAGGTAGCATGAGACACTGAGCCGATCATCCAGTCAAACCTACAAGATGTTTGACAGCAAAGACTGGAAACAAATTTAAAGCAGTGGGCCCTATAAATAATTCAAGTCGATC
Organism: Numenius arquata; assembly: GCF_964106895.1. Lineage (NCBI taxonomy): Eukaryota > Metazoa > Chordata > Aves > Charadriiformes > Scolopacidae > Numenius > Numenius arquata. The sequence continues at coordinate 1,167,319 of NC_133580.1, forward strand.
TCAGCTCTGTGAGACATTTTAGGTCAGTGAGAAGAGGGAAGGAGCAGAGCGAGGAGGGGTCTTGGGAGCAGCCGTCACCTCTGGGAGGAAGGGGGATGCCTGTTTGAGTTAGCAAAGGCAGATGCTCCTAGCTCAGTTAACAAAGCAGCCGCTTGGGAAGTGTGAAGCTGTGTTAGACTTATGAGCCCAGGCAGCCGTGCAAAAAGAGACCAGAATCTGCCAGATGCAGACACGCAACCCAGAGCCGGGGTTGAACGGGTCCTCACACCACTGGGTGGATGATGAGTAGCAGAGATGGTACCAGCATCTGATGCTGCTGAGCCCTGCTCTTGCTGTGCTGCAAAGTGAAACCCAGCAGAGGTATGAGAACACGGGGGATGTGACAACACACTAATATAATCCCAGGCTGGGTTTGGGGAGGGGTGATCTGAACACCAGTTAATTCATACTTTTGCGAAGGGCAGTTGCCCTTTGAGACCCAGGGAAGGCTCAGTTTGCCCTGTACTCACATTGAGCTTCTCCAGTGGCTGGCCCAGGTACTTGATGACATATTTCTCCATGTGCTCACTATACCTTTGCTTGGCTTCTCTCTTCTTGCCCTCCAGGCAGTGGATCTTCTTTTGGCACAGGAAGCAGTGAATGTGGTGGAAATTTTCCATCATGACCATATCTGTGTTCACCTTCAGGTTTGCTGAGGACAGACTATTGACTAAAAAGAAAGGAACAAATAAGGTATGGAGAGAAGACCCTGCAGGCTGGGTCAGGGGGGAGATGAGCTGCAGACTCTGTCAGGCTTTGGTCACCAATGGAGAGTTTAACTAAGAGGTGAGCATCATCACAGGTTGTTCAGCTCCTCAACCACCTTGCCTTGCAGAGCTCTGGGGTCGTGACATTTAATAACTGTTTACCCAAAAGAGTGAAGAGATATCCAAGTCCATCCCTGACCAAATCTGCTTCTGACCCGGGTGCCAGAGCAGCACATCAGTGTGGCACACACTCAGCTGCTGAGTGGAGACATAGCTCACCACGCTGCCCACCACTCACCAGCTGGTCTGGAGAAGGCAGAGCTTGAGTAGCTCATTGTGCATGCAGAACGGAGGGGCCCCTTCTCGCTCATGGCAGTAAACATGTCATTGGGTTGTCTCATTGGCAGGGGGGTTGGAAATAAACAATTTTTAAGGTCCCTTCCAACCCAAACCCTTCTATGATTCCATGATTTGCCTGACTGATGCATCCAGCCACCAGCCTTCATACTCACTGCTGCTGAAAACGCTGCTGGCCAGCCTGAGGTGCGCTTTGTCCAGCTCCCCTCTCCGCTGAGCTGTCCTGAACACCTCTTCCGAGAAGTCCACAAACTCCTCAAAGTGGATCACAGAGGGCAGGATCCCCCCTTTCATCTTGCTGGGCATCTTTGCCTCTTTGATCTCTTTGCACAAGGTCCCCTGGCACCAACACACAAGACAGGGCACTCTCAGATCTGATGTGACCCCAGTGTCATTTCATGGCACGCTGAGGAACAGGCCAGAAAACAAGCAACATAACCAGTTGTGGGTAATACTTTCTTCATTTAGAATATCTTCTATGGGAAGATGTGTGAGTTTTCTTGTTTGAGACATGAGGCTGTGCTAGCTGCCCTCCTGGGGATGGTGTACCTGGTCGCCCAGACTAAGAAGTTCTTTGCTCAGACACAGTGCTGCAATGTCCCCACACAGACCCCCCACAGCTCCTAGGGCAGAGGCCTTCACCACTGACACTTTTTGCCCTTCTCAGGCTGGTTTATGAGCAGACTGGCTGCTCCAGGTCTTGACACAAACAGAGGTTGATGTCAATATGTGGCTTCCCTCGACCTCAGGGGACTCAGAGCCAGGTTCCTTGGTCAATTCTGATGGGCTCTCAACCCCGCCCAACATGCTCCCCTTCCTGCTGCTTGGTTCTGGAGCATGTCCTGCAGTGCCAGCAGGAGACCAGGAGAGCTTGACTCCAACCATCTGACATGCTGCCATTGCTCCCACACTGTCCCAGTACTCTTTATGAGGGAAACCCGTTTGGTTTGACCATCCTCGTAAGAGGAGGCACAGATGGCACTATGGTATATTGTGTCTCATCCACCTCATACAGACACAATTGTAGATGCAATGAGGGTCTAGTCCTCCCAAAACCAAAGAGCCAGATCCCTGCCTGATATACAGCAATACTGCCTTCAATCAAGATCATGTTAGAAGTTTAGAAGATTCTGAAGGAGGTCAAACATCACTCAGGTCTACCTGGGCTTACTCCTACTGACACTCACAATGCATCTGTTGAAGCTGCTCTTGGCCAGGAGCAACATGTTGCCCAGGAGACTGTTGAGGAAGGACGAGGGGAGAGCTGAGGAAGAGCCCCACATCTCAAAGACAGAGTCGTTCAAGGTAACCAGGACCTGCAAGCAGCCGAATGGGTGGACCTTATTGCAGACATCTAGAAATCCTCTCAGCTCTGGTTCCAGGCAACTGAAGATCTCACTCAGCAGCCGGGTCGTAGGTTCTTCTAGTCTTAAAAAACAGAAAAAAAGCAAGGAATGAAATGGGGAGGGGCATGCCCCTGTGGCCAGCTGCAGAGCCAAGGGCAAAAACAAAGAAAGGATCAAAGCCTTCTTCTATATGGCAGTGGAGCCTGTTTACACTTGGGTCATCCTTCTACTCTTCACCATCTCTGCTTGTGGGAGGACCTTGAAGTGTCTTGTTTGCCAGCCAAATGAAAAATTTGAGTGTTTTTATACTGATATTTTTTGTAAGGTTTCTGTTCCACAGTACATTTTCACTTTTTGACATTCCTAATAAGGAAATCAACCCCATCAAAACATAGGGTTTTGCATGAAACATAAACCTCGCTTTCTGTTCCGCCCTGAAGCAGAGGTGCTGTGATGGGGGGAGGCAGAACCAGTAGCTCAGCCTCTCTGCACACCCAGCTATGATGCCTCCTGGTTTTTGCTATCCAGGGTGCAAACCTGAGACCACTTAGTAGACATCAGGATGGTCAAGAGTGAATAAAAATCCTTCCATCAGTTCCTTGGGCAGTTTCTGTTGGACACTCCAGACCATGTCCCTGTCAGAACAGCCAGCTGTATCTCACACGCACGTACTGGCTCCGAGGCTTGGTGCAAGGAGGGTCCTCTGGAGATGCCATGCTCTCTCCTCCCTTAGTGGCCGACGCCTGGAAGAAAGAATGGGGTGGAAGTTATGACCTGTCTGTCCTCCCTCAGAGAGGAAAACTTGAGATCTGAGTTTCATTTCTGCTGCCTCATACTGGAGTCCTGTGCTTAATGCTTAGAGATCCTGGGATTTTGTTGGAGGTCTCAATTAAGTTCAATTCAGTTCTCCTCTGTCATCAGAAGGTCTTGAGCTTCCCCACCACTGACAGAGGACAAGAGCCCAGGAGAGCTCAGGTTTCTGGTAGAGGTAAGCAGCCACTCCACTGTGCCTGCTGAGGCTTGTATCAAGCTGGAAGGAGGACTGGCTAATGGGACTAGAGAGGACATAGTCCTTATGCTTACCTCCAGCACCTGCAGGTCTGCAGCATCCTGGCTTAGCTGGAAGAACTTCTCAATGAACTGCTGCTCCGCAGTGCAAAGGGGCTGCAGCTCTCTCAGCACCTGCTCCAACATCTGCTTAGAAACCATCAGGCACGTTAGAAAACCCTTCTAGCACACACTGAGGACACTGGAGTAGATGTCCATCTCCACCTGAAGTGACATCTAAGCCAGGTCAGCGGTACAGAGCATCTCTGCCTCTGCTCCGGGTATGCAACACCAGAAGAAGACACATGGGATGGGTTGCAGCACTGGCACAGCCCCCATGGGACACGTGAACCCGTTGGAAAACCTCAGCTCCTTACCTTGGTGACGTTGCCTTTGTCCGGTGTGTCCTCCTGGCCTTCTTTGCTCCCAGGGAGGCTCCATCGAGCCTTCTGCTTGCTCCCCATCACCATCGGCTTCTCCAAGCTTTCCTGAAGACCTGCATGGTACGTTGGTAGGTGGTTAGACATCTCCATCCCTCTTGGCCTCTCCAGCTCCTTTGATAATTTTAACAGATTTAAATGTCTCTTTTTATGTCTGATCTTACACGGGAATCGGCCTTTTCCTGTTGGATTCAGATACATGGGGGATACAGGTTTTGCTCTCATTTTTTTTTTATCTGTTTCTCATCTGTTTCTCTTTTTCATTACTCTTTTTTATTCCACTGTCTGTGGTGTTTACCCCTGTGCTATTTAGTGCTTAGTACTAACTCTTGAGGATTGGGGACTGAAAAATCCTAGGTGATAAGAGCATAAATCAGCAGAAATGTTTCAGGAAAAATATTTGTTGCTTAGTTTTGATGGTAAATTGCCATAAAACAATATCCAGGCAGGGGAGAGGGTTGGCTTTTTTCAAAAACTAGCCTTCTAAAATTATAAAAATACACCTGTAAATTAATATACTTTTCAAACACTGCCAGGTTTTACCACACTGTTTTCACTGGCTGCTTGGCTTAAATGGAAAAGCAGAAAAAAATTCTTTGAAATGTGCATTACAAAAATACTGTTATACTCACTGAAAGATATCAGTGGGGAAACATCCATATTATTTTCTAATTAATTCTAAAAGTTGGTATCATTCCACTAAGACCAGAGGTCCCGGGTGAGTCAGGCCAGCTCTCCAGTTCTCATAATATCCAAAATATTCTTATTCAAGCCACTACCTGCAGGGCTTTTACCTTTGGAAAGATGTCCTACGCACTGAGCAGGGATGAGAGATGACAGCCAGCCCTGCTCGCAACCCCAGCCTTGTTAAAACCATGGAGAAAATTAGTAAGCCGCTTCATAATCTTTTTCCCACCCTTATGCAACGGGTGATGATAATTTCATTTGCTGGGAAGTGGCAAAAACCAGGAAAAAATATCTCCGCACAGCAAGCAGGAAAGAGTTTTATGAGCCTGTAAATTTTAGTGTGGAAAAGGGAATGGGAAAACAAGGAGAAAAGACTTAATTATTGGCTCACTATTAATTATAAACAGCTTGGGGTTTACCTTCTAAACTCTCCCATAACACTGAAACACGGCAATAAATCATCAGGGGGTATATTTAGAAGCGACCAACATAAATAATCCTTGATGAGGGCAGGAAATCAACCCTAAAAATTCACGGCCATGGTAATCAGTAGAAAGAAAGAGGCAGAGGGAGCTGGAACGAGCCCGGGACATCTGAAAGCTGGGATGAGGGATGTTATCAGACAAGCGTCCTTGCAGCCGGGGCTCTCATCCGTGCAGCAGCTCACCCCATGGAGCAGCTGAAACCTCAGGGAAGACCTTGGGTGAGGTTCCTGCAGAACTTCATCAAAGCCAAACCTTCCCTGCAAAACAGCCTGAGACCAATTGATTTTGCAGAAAAAAATATTTCTGCAGGAGGCTCCAAAGGTTCCCCAGGAGCTGGGAAAGGCTGTGGTGGCTTTTAGTGCCCATTGCCCTTCAGCAGAAGGACACATGCCAGGGTGCTGCTGGCTCTGCTGAGCCAAGGAGAGGTCAACTTCACCTCTGGAGGGAGGTGATGGTCCCTCCTGCTTTGTCCCCAGGGGCAGGTGGGTGAATCTCAGTTGGTGGCACCCCAAGCCCCAGGGAAGGTGCCTTTTTGCAGCCGGCAGAAGCTCCGTGGATACAATTTTCTAAAAATTCCCACTATTACTAGTTTTAATGCGCTGCCCACCTTAATGATGGACTGAGCATCCCCAACCAAGCCTGGGGCTTCCTACCTGTCCCAGTCCTCTTCTCACCCTGGGGAACAAAGGCACACCTCAGCACCAGCAAAACTCATCACATCTCATCCCGTCAGCGGGAACAACGCCAGCAACGAGTGGGTGATTTATAACAGTGCAGTAACAGGCTTGTAGCCATCAAGGTGTCCTTCTGTTGCTGCAACGGGTTTCACAGACACTGGATGTTCTCCTGGGATTTTAATTACTCCTGTTTTATGGGACTCATATAGGTATTAAAGATAGACAAAGTACATTTCCCAAAAGGGAATCAGGCAGGCTGGCTACAACACATGTCCTACACCATCTTTTTTGATATTTAACAAGCCCATTTTCATAAAGGGCTTCTTTAATAGCGTTCTCTGCCCCACAGGGTCCCCCATTTTAAGGACTTTCTGAGCAGACCCAGCTGTTCTCTGGGAGGAGACAAAACTTGGGTGCTTTTATTTTCTGTTGCCTGGCAGAATTAAAGCCCCTTGCTCAGAGCCCATCAGTCACTTTGGAAATAGGAACCAGGGCCTCTTTATCCTACGCACAATCTTTGTTATTTCCTTCTGTTTAAATAAAAAGCAATCACCCTTCTTCAGCAAGCAGTGCTTGATCACATTACCTTATAAACCACAGATCGGAGTTTGCTTCCCCACTGCTAATTCCCCAGGCTCGCCTGCTGCCAGCAAGTTCATTACCTCTTATCAGGAATTCCTATTTTTAAGCAAGAAAGAGCATGTTTCCCCAGGAAACGCTGTGTCCAGGCGTGGAGGAGAGAGGTGTATGAGAGGAACATTGTCTTTTTTTTTTTTTTAGCCATTTGTTTTACCCAATGAGGCAGGTGAGGCAAACCACACGTCCCTCTCTGCCGGGCTGAGCACAGGAGCTGCATGGGGAGATGTTTCCCGGAGGAATGAGACATAAAACACCTGGAAACTGGAAGCAAATCGGTCCTGACTAGAAAAAAATCTCACTATGGGTGCACACACACTTGCTCCCTAGTAGGGTAGGCAGTGGTGGACATCCAAAAGGACAAGACCCAGTGCCAGGGATGGCAAAAGCAAGCGAGCCCTGGAGAGCCACGTGAACTGGCCATGCCCTGTCCCAGTACATTATTGCCATAACAATATGGGAGATCTTTCCCCAGGCACCACATCCATGATGAGCTGGAAAGGAAGAACAGGAGCGATGCTCTGTTCTTCTTGGGGCCCTCCACAAGGGCCATTCCATCCTGGTGACCAACCCATCACTGTCTGCTTGAACGTTGGTGTCCTCCCTGGTGTCCAGATGGCAGAAGGGGGGGCTGCCAAAGCCTTCAAAGGATGGGTACCCCAGATCCAATGAGCAATGCATGAAGTGCTCTGCTACTGCTGGGTCCCTGCCACCTCCAAGGAGGGAGGAGGACATGCAGGGTGACAACGTGTGTGGTAACAGCCCCGTAGGAGAAGTGTCTTCCTTTACAGTTCCTATGAAATGCTATCCTTTTACAGGAAGTCCATATCTCAGCATTGTCCTGGGATTGTTATTACTGCCTCTTTATATTTTCCTGTTATTTTCTTGCTATAGGCTTGTCTGAGTCCTCCAGCATCAGTGACAGCTTGTAGCAACAAGTACAACAGGTTAACGGCATTACACACAAATAATTTCCTATCATCTCTTTTCAGCATGTCCCTTTGATTTAATTGCCGGTTACCTTGGTTTTAAATTACAAGAGAGTAATAATGTCTTATTGACTTTCTCTGCACAACTTAGTTTTTCACCCTTTTTATCATGTCACTACTTTTCTGCTGGAACTAGTGGAGAGGTTTGATCCCTGGGTTTTCCCCTCTCTTGGCCCCATAGTGTGGCAAATCATTCTGGCATGGAAAAATGTTTCCTGTGACTAGAAAGATTTTTTCCTGGAGGTGTTTGTTTTCTCTGTTTCTAGCAAAATTTCAAAAAGGAACATTTTGATTAAGGATGAGTATCTGAGCTTCTACTGTCTCTTCCTTCCTTCAAATGGGATACATTTTTGAAAATGACAAGTGGTGGGGAGAAAAAGCCCCAGTGTTTTTCCTCTTCCCCTTTTCCTTTTCTTTCCAGTGGCAAAAGACTATTTAGGTGAAATTTTCCTTCTTTCTTTTTGGGACTTGTGTTCTCCATGGCAAGTAAATGTACGCTGCCAGTGCTGCCCATCCTGGTTTGGTCCCATGGCCCCATTCCGTTTTCCTGGCTAAGTGTCTTTCCCAGGGGAGCTGGCACTGGGCAGGAGAACCTGGAAGGGGTGGTGAGTATGTTGAGATGCCCAAAAACGGGAGCTGAGAATTGTTCATGTGTCCCCCTCTTCATCCACAGCCACCAGCATCTGGGCACTGCAATCTGCTGCTGTTGGTCCAGCTTGGACTGGGACAGACTGGGGCAGTACTGGGAGTGCAGCGAGGGGATGAGCGGATCTAGAACTCAGGTCCGCTCCTGCTTCTCGGTGCTGGTCCCCCCTTCTGTGAGGCTGGAGCTGCTGCAGCTGCTGAGATGCAGAAGAAAGCTACGCCCAGTGCTCCAGGGCCAGCCAATGGCCACAAGACTCAGAACGAAGAGGAACCTTCTTCTGTCACCCCAGTGGGGGAAAAGCTGCCAGCAGAAGCACTGTCCTATTCCCACTCTTGTGCAAAATGCTGCTAGCACAGGGTCTTTGTGTTCCTGCTTGATGCTCATCAGGTTCTTCAGGGATCCACAGAGCGGGGAGGAGATTACATCACAACACCCAGATATTGGCTCTTCCCTTTACAGACAGTTCTGAAACGGAGAGGAAGGGCCCTGGAGGGCTACAGAAATGGAAATGCATGTGCAATGGTCTGATCCTGCAGCCTGGTGACCTTCAGGGTAGCTCCCTCCAGCTGCCCATGGCCCAGGCCCCCTAACCATCCCTTGTACCCCATCCCTTCATCACCCCAGAAGACAAAGGATGGACAAATATCAGGGCAGCTGGGTTGGACTGGGGCTATTGGTGTGATCGCTGCTGTGTGGCCAGAAGATCCTCTGCAGGGAGGCAGAGCCCTTTGCCAGGATCCTTCGGCCTCCAGCCCCGTTTCCTTCCCCCGGCTTCATCCTCTGGCTCCAGGCTCTGGACACGAGTGATGAAGTAGGTGCAGAGCTGGAAGGAGCCATGCTAGCATTCTGATAGACTAAACACACCACGAGAAGTGGTTTTTGACATTCAAGCAGGGCCAGGCTGGCATGGAACTTTCCATTACAGGGCTTTGTTTTGCTGAAGGAAAATGTGACTTCTGCGCAATCAAAAACTTCCAGAGGAGACAGATCAGTTTCTCTTTTTATCTCCAGAAACACACGACTGGAATATTTTGACTCAGATGCAGCGATTTCTGTTGAAATGATCACCTTGGGACAACACAGCCCCGCAGTCAGCTCACTATGAAATCATTCTGCTCTCGCAAATATTGCTATGAATACACTCATGTCTTTAGGGACAGGCCTGGTGCCATCTCTGTGCAGGGAAAAGAGCGTCTGAGGAGTCTGTGGCCAGCTCTGCTTGGATGAAATGGGGACCAGGCATTAGACAGACAGTGCCATGTCCCACGCCCCCCTCCCTTATGGCTCCTCAGGACACGATCTCAGCCACCCATAAATCATTTCCGAGTCCTTCAAAGGGAAGGTGCACCAAAGCTGCAGCTCTGAGAAGCAATTAAATAAAACTCGATCATACAGGGAGCTACAGCTCACACAAAGGCTGCCTGGTGTGAGGCAAGAGTCAGCTTTGTCACATACAGACACATACAGACCCAGTCCATGGAGGAGAAAGTATATTCACGGAACAAAATCTGGGGAAGACACCTACTTGCACAAAAATCACTGAACAAAAGTCATATCTGCAAATCACTCACTTCCTTTTCTTCTTCCTAACAAGAAGATCTTGGCTTGTTCAAAAAAGGCTTTGATTTCCCGGTCATAGAGTCTGCTGAGGTTCTGGGCATAGACCTGGAGAGAAGACAGACACAGAAACTCCTGGTGTACCTCGTCTCTCTATGAACAGTGCCCATTTCACAGCTTTTCTTCAGCTGCCCACTTAAAACAAAAGTCAGTAGATGGCAACTGAAGCAGACCTATTTGTTTTGGTGTGTAAAACTTTCTTAAAAGGCAAAAACCAGAATGAAAAATAGAAATGAAGCCTCAGTGATATAAAAAGAACTGGCTCTTTTACTTAACAATGTCCCTATTAACAGAAGAGGATGAGGACTTTAGGATGCCCCTTCCCTGGAACCTTTTAAATAAAGCAGTGTTGAACACAGTACAAGATTAACCACCTTCATTTAATGCTTATCGCTCTCATCCAGTAGAGAAACAGCCAGATGGAAGCAAAAAGACCAAATTTTAGCATTTCAGACCTTTTCCTTCAACACAATGTCCACCACCAAGTCCCAGACTGCTTTCTGTCGAGTACAGAGGTCCAACATCATGTGGCCAAGTTGGCCAGACTCTCTCCTAGAAGGGCCAAAGGCTGGAAGCTGGTGGGTGGTAGGGGTGTGGTGAAACCAAGCCCTCACCACAAACTGACCAGTTTGACTAATCCGTTCCCGCTGGACAGTTTGCAATATTTACTCAGGATTTCAGCCGTACCTTGGGGAGATCACAGAACAGAACTGGGTTGGCGTTCCTCAGCCAGGCCATGAGCGGGGTGTAGGGGACCAGTTCCTCATGGCGGAGTCCATGGCTTGGTGCAGAGAGCTTGTCAATGGGCTGACCAAGAGCAGGGACCTGAGCGTTACCCTAAAGCAACAGAAACGGCAGAAAGAGTCAAATAAAACAGCCTTGAAAAGCTCTGGAAAATAATTGCTTTGTAATTGCCCTTGAATTTCCAGTTCTAAATACGTTTTGAGAAGAAAATTTAAAAGGTGAAGCAGAACAGGCATGATCACTTTGAAGTTTAGTTTTAATCTCATGTCACAGGAACAATTCTGAGCCCAGAGGAACGAGCTGGCTCACCAGTAATATGTGGGATACTCCAGATAAGCACACTGGTCAGGAGAAGACACAGGAGACAACCTCATTGTTGAGGATCATGCTGGAAACTGTCCCTGCAAGCACTGGGAGGTGGGTATGTCTCTGGGGGGATGCAATGGAGGGGAAGGATGCTGCGCAGACGATGCAGCCCATCTGCCAGGGACATCGCACCCACAGACTCAGTCACGTAGGTGGGATGCAGGTGGAGCAGCTTTCTCAGGGATGTGTCCAGCCAACATCTGAAATACTCCAAGGATGGAGATCCCACAGCTCCCTCGCAGTTCTCTGCCAGTCACATCCCTTCCCACAGTCAATGCTTGAAAGTAAATGCTCAAGATTTAAGGACATAATGCGAAGGATTTGGGAGTCGCTCACAGAATCACAGAATGATATGGGGTTGGAAGGGACCTCTGGAGATCATCTAGTCCAACCCTCCCGCCAGAGCAGGTCCACCTAGAGCAGGTTGCATGGTTGGTCCTTTTCTCTTCACAAAATTAAATCTGGAAGAGTAACGTTTTCATTTCAGATTTCTCCCCACAGAGATATTTCCACCATATCTTTTAAACTGCCAGACGAGCATGTGAAAATGTTAATCAAAGGATCACGGTATTGGGCTTTTATCCTGGGATTTTATGTTACAAACAGACGAACGACCACCACCACTCCCCAAGTGAAGCAAGAAAATCTAAAGCGAAAATCGTCATGGCCAGAGGATTAATGACCATCATGGGAGGGAACCTGATAGATGCAGAATTGTGCTGGTTTTCTTCTGCGTGCCTGCAAAACTAACCAGAGGGCTGGTGGGGAACAGCAGGGGGAAGACATGAGAAAAGAACTCTTTGGGGAGACACTTTTTGGAGAATCCTCTTACGGTGGCGTCCCCTATATCGTTGGTATTATTTTACCAACATATTTAAATCTCTCAGAATTTCTAGCTGCCACATGAAGAGCGAAGCCCACCTGCAGCTCGAAGATGCTCGTAATGTGACCGATGAAAGAGCTTTCAAAGTTCTGCTTGAGTGTTTCAAACATGATCAGCTGCTCAGCCACAGACTGCAGTTTCCGGTAACCTTGAGGGAAAAAAAAAAAGAGAGAATATCGTGATATGGAGCAGCTCAGACTAACATCATGGCTGCAGACCAACATCACTCAGCACACTGGCAAATGAAACAGCTCTTCAAGGAGCAAGCTCTGGGATAAATACCACCACCCAAAAGCCAACACAGGGAAAAGGATTTGCTGTGGTCCCAAGTGAATACAGAGAGGGAGGGAGTTTAAATTAAAAAAAAATAATAATTGCAAAGCATCCATCAGACCGACCATGGCCAAGGAAAGATGTCGAGTCTCTTCACAAGGAAAGCATGGGGTTTTGTGCCAGGATCAAGTCCCTGTGCACAGACAGGTCTCCAAAAACACCCACAGTGGGTACTGCTACAACCGATTATCATTTTTCCATGCCCAAGTACTGACAACTGGGTTGCCCCAGGAGACCACAATTTCTAAACATGTCTTTCCACCACTTCCTTTCTAAACGATAAGAGGTGTTGTACATAGAGGGCAGACAACGATGCCTTACATCCAGGTATTTAGCGGAATTGTAGAGATGCTTGTCGTAAGTTTGGCTCAGCTTTAACATAAAATGGACCAACCAGTGCTTGGTCCAGCAGGAGGTGCCTACAGACCTGCTGGTGGAGCGTGGATGCCCCAGCTTGGTTGTTTGCAGCAGGGACTGGATTTCCCTAGGAATGGAGCAATTCCCCCTCCCCTTCCACCTACTTTTCTCCATGGATGTTCAGAGGTAACATTACATTGCCTTTCCCAGCCCTGCTTGACTGTGCTTCCGGGTGAAGCTGCTGAAGACTTTGAAAGCTTCAGCAATATCTCCAGAGGAACACCGACCCTTCAAGGCTGTTTCCCCAGCTTTGGGTGTGCTGCAGGGAAATAATGTTTGCAGCTCTGCACCTTGTACCCCAGCTCAGTGCTGCTGCTTAACTTCCCAAATACATGCCTGACTTCTAATTTCTTTCTTACTTGTCCCAGGCAGCCTGCAGGGCTGCCCAGCAAGGGTGAGAGCTAATTCTTTGGAACCCCTTCTCCATCTTCAGGGGTTCCGGGGCACCTGTGGAAGCTGGACAGCATGGAATGGTGCTGTGTGAGCAGCACAGGTTGTGAATGAGCCAGGGGGTGTGCTGTCTGCAGACATAAATCTCTGCTCTCTACTCACCAGGCTGTATCTGGACGTTCATGCAGCCAGACAAAGCCTCTGCTGCAGCAATGCAGGCTCTCACTCTGCTGGGGCTGGAAAGATCTGCCCGGCTCAAGGCATCACAGTGTTCCCTGCTGAGGTTGAGGTGGGTCTGAAAACAAAACCAGAAAAGAACAGGTACAAGCCCATCCAGCTTCTCATCCCTTCTCATCCCATCCAGAAGTGCTACCTTCAGCTGCTGGGCTGCATCAAGAGGACCATGCTGCTCTGTCCCCACCAAAAACAAAGGTCTGCAGAGTAACAGCTGCAGCAGTCCCAGAGGAAGCCCTGGCAAAATCTGGCACGAGTTTCCAAAGGGCCAGCACCTCTGGGGTCACTGCCAGCAGCAAAGCGATGGGGAGGAGAAAGAAAAAGCCAAGGGAACTGCAGCTTGAGTTACTCAGAAATGAAAAGGTCAATGGCAGAGAGGTCACCATAAGCAGTGGAAGGGAGGATTAGCTGTGCTATTACAGCACAGTTCTTGCATTTATGGTATTTTATGTTTGTAAATAATTTCCTTTCCCATATTCCCAGAGCTCATCAAGAGCCTTTCCACTGGCTGTGAGTCCCCTGTGCCGGTGTCTCTGTGGCTGTAGGGACTGCAGGGAAAAGCTCCTTAATCCACCACGGAGGCTGGGACAGGCTGATGTGCACAAAGACCACCGCCGATGGCAGACAGTGACTTAACAGCTCAATTACCTTCAAGGGTGGGAAAGAAGAAGAAAAAAATAAAGCAAAGGAGAGAAAAGGAACGGGGAAACTCCCATCAGTGGGAAGAGAAACTACAGGGTCTGTGGACAAACAGCCTCTCCAAGGCAAGAGGGAGTCCCCAGAACACTTCTCCCATGGTACCTGTGTAGTTTGCCCCAGAACCCATCAAAGTCCCCAGCAGTTTCTCTGAATGTGAGGTTATCAGTGCTGATGGGAGCATGCTTTGAGCAGAGGCAGGTGTTGCTGCTCTGGCTCTAATTGCTCGTTAAGTACTATGCTTTTGTATTCCTGGGTAATGATAATTGGCTGCTGAAATGGCTATTATCTGCTAATGAGAGCTGGTTTTCCCTAGTACAAAGATATAAACTGGAAGCCACCAAGTAGAGGGAGGAAGAAATCAACTACCCTAAGTTGCTTTGCACAAGAACCCCCACAAACCAAACACAGGGATACCTACAATTTGAAGGCACAAGGCTGGGAGGATCTCAGGGCTTTGGGAGGAAGGGTAAAGCACTGCCCCAGCAGCCTCTGAGCAGGTAAGGAGAAGGTCCCAAAGCTGCTAATGAAAGGCAGACCACAGCATCCCAAGTGAAAGTGGAAGATCCTTGGCATTACTCCATTTGATTCTCACCTCGCCCATAAAAAGGAGCTTCAGGGACTCCTCTTACAGTCCTGGACCACAGTGAGGGTACTGCACACTGTGTCTGCTGCTGGTCCACCTGTAGTCCATCCCAGCTGTGTGGCTATCCCTATATCTCAAGACAACAAAGTCCCTCATTTCTAGGCCAGAGAAGGTCTGTAGCCTTTGCAGACAGACAACAGTTTTCAGAGTGTTTGAGCTCACTGAAAGGTTTTTTTCCGACAGATTCAACAGGCTGAAGATTTACGTTTTTGCAAATCCACGTACCGTGAGGAAGAGGATCTCATCCATCAGCCTTGTCTTGTTGGAAACGATGCGCTGTAGCAAGGAGTCTTCCTGGTGGATGTGGTCCATCCGCTCCTTCATGCTTCCCAGTAACTCGTCGTAGATCTGCAAGGACTCCTCCACTTTGGCCACCTCTGCCAGGGCCTCGTCAATGGAGCTCATCAGCTGCTTCTCAGAGGACATAATGGCTCTAAGGTTGGCCTGTGAAATGGAGAAAGAGAGGGCTTCAGCAGTGTCACAGGGACTGATCACCGCCTGACCTTCACCTTCCCAAGTCAAAGCAGAGACCCTGTCATCATAACGTGCAAGATGCTGTTATAATTGCAGCTGTCCTGCATCACTACGTGGTCAATGTCTTATCTTGGCGTTTGGCTGAATGCTATATAACCAACCATCCGCAAGTCTCAAATCCAAAATGCCAGAACAGACCCCTTCCCTCAGCGAGGTGTACACTCAGAGGACTTTCATCTGCCATAGCAAAGCGGTTCCTGCAGAGTCACCAGCCAAAGCCGACCACGAGAAGTGTACAGCCTTTGTAGGTTTGGAGAGGGTACCCAGCCCTGCTGGCTCCTGCACCCCACTTTTCCTTCTCTGCACTAGGAAAGTCCCAAGTGGACGCTGCATGGAGTCTCCAACCCTCAACTGGTGAAGCCCTCTGAACTCCTGGGTGTCCATCCCACATTATGTGTAAGGAGATGTGCCAGCTTTGAGGCACAGGCTGTTTCTGCCTGGCTCTAACTGCATTTATGCAGACCATGGCTGTGCCAAGTGCCTGTCACGGCAGGTTTCGCAGAGCTCCGGGCACTGCCACTGCTGGCAGGGTGTCACCCGGCTGAGCTGCTCTGCCAGTGGAATTAATAACCGGGTAAATCATGCATGAGGCATGCACATATATATGTCGCTAATATGGAAACCGAAGGCACGATTTGCCCAGGGAGATCTCGGGCGCTTGTTTTGACGGGCGGTAGGGACATAACGGCGTGTTAATTGCTGCTGACAAGCTCCGCTAGAGATTAACTGCTTCCAAATGTTAATTGTATCGTTTTCAGGGCCTATGCACCGTGCGGAATATCAAAGACAACAATCAATAGGCACAGGCCTGGGAGGCATGAGGCTTCCAGACTGCTTTTTTTCTCTCCATTAATAAAGCTTTTAAAGAAGTTTGTCTTCGCTGGAATTCCAATTATCTGAGGTCTTTTTCATTAAATGAAAAAGAACAACAGAAGTACTTGCACCCCCACCCCCAGCATGCCTTGTGCTCTGCTTGCCAGCAGGAAACGATAGGAGGAAGAGAAGCAAAGTCTTCTCAACCCAAATTCAGGTTATGGTGGCTTGATCCTACCCCGTGGCCTGAATTAGGAGTGTGTCTGAAAGCACAGTAGATGCTGGGCATCTAGGGTCCCTGGGTTAGGGGCTTTCTCCTCTTCAAGCTCCACCTGCATTGCTGTGGGGATGAAGATGAGCTGGCAGCTCCATTCCAAGGGTGGTTCATGCAGGGCAAGATGCTGGAGCTTCTCCTGAAGCGTGAGAGCTACCCTGAAGCCCACGCCTGGACCGGGTGGCTTTGGTGTCCCTGGCAAAGCAAGGATTATACTCTCCTGTGACAAAGGTAGTGCTGTTCGGGGAAAGAAAGGCCTGCAGGGAATGGCTTCGGATGTAGGCAAGTTCACACAGGATGTGGAAAGGTCAGAGGAATTCTGTAGAAAAGCAAAGCCTGATATCACAGCAAACACAGCAAAGCATCTCTATCAAGGGGTGGAGATGAAGCTACCCCAGTGCAAAGTGATGCAGCTTTCCCAGGGAAGGCAGAGGTTTCACTTGCCTGCAGGATTTGAAGCGGGGCTGGCTAAAGCAGGCAGATCCTTATCTCCAAAAGCACCAGTGATGCTAAGCCGACACTCCTTTTGCCTGGAGCCCAACCATCCTACGCAGGAGGGAGCAAACAGCCCCGCTCCCAGACTGCTGCTTTCCAGCCGCACGACAGGGGACCCTGCCCACAGCTTCACGTTTTATTAAATGTCCCTAAATTACAGCCATAAACCTCCTGCAGGCCTGTTGTCGCCGTGCCTTCGGATTGTCTTATTAGGGCTTAACAGACCCAGGGGGGGGTTGCCGGAAGCAAAAGGCATCACCGGCACCAGCGGCAGGGCAACTGCTGGCAGAGGGGGCTCTCCAGAGAACAACTGCTCGGGTGAGAGTAATAACCCTCCTGCTGGAAGCTGCCGGCCTTCCAGCGGATGCTGGGATCCTGCAAGGAGGGATAGAGGGAATACCAATGGCAAAATCAGAGCTTGCCACTCCCCGGGCACCCCGGCCGTGTTTTCCTCCCCTCTGAAGAGGATAAGAGCTTTTTCTCTGTGGGTGCAGTGCTTCGTGATCCCCAGAAGAGCCGGGTTAGCAGAAGGCGATTAGTTTTGTAAGAGGAGGGACAAGGTGTTATCCCTGGGGTGTGGGCAAAAAAACACGTAAATATATGCATGCGCCAGTCCGACGTGCCGGTATTAAAAACACTTAATATCGTAGATTAAACCTTAGAAATAGAAACATCTCCTTGATTAATTTGTATTAGCAATAAGTGACAGTTATTCATCAGAAGGCATTAAAACAATGTATTCGACAGCGCCTTTCATCTCAAAGAACTTAATAGAGATTTATTAGTTGCTCTCACAGGGTATTTTACAGCTGGGAGACAGAGTCGCAAAGTGCCTGCAGGACTTGCTGAGAGCCAGCAGGAGCAGACCTCAGGAGTTTAGTCTTCCAAATTAACTACTAAGTTTCCAAGGGTAATAAGCCATATGTAAATACAAATTGAGAATACGGAAAATACTGGATCTAAAGGAGGTTGGATTTAGGTTTTCTGGTTTCTCGTACGTTTTAGGATATTTCCTTTGGCTTATTTTTCCCCCTTTGTTCTTCAGTTCCCTACCCACAAAATCCTAGCACCAGATATATTAGCATAAGATGAATGCTCGAAGCAGCTATCTCATTATTTTCCTCCAGCACTCAAAGAAAAGTTATCCTCTGCAGAAATGCAATAAAATACAGCAACTCTAATCAAGTAAATAAAGCTCACTAGTCTGAAAATAATGTGCTCCTTCTTCATTGGCCCTTTCCACTACAGTTTATGTTTTATTTTTTTATCTCCTTCCAGCTCTGTTTCATTTTTTCCCCTCTTTTCTCTTTCCCTAGTTGCTGCATTTCCTTCTGTAGGGATCATTGTTGGCCCTTTCCTTTCCTTCCAGCCGTCCCTCTGTCAGACCACCCTTTCTGCACCTCATCACCCCCATTTTTTTTTTTACATGCACTTTCACCCCCTCCCTCCCTCCTCAGCAGCCTTTATCCTTCCTGCCCAGCTTTTTCCTGTTCTCCCCTTCCCAAGGTAACTAAAGTGCTTGTGCTCAAGTTAAAAAGCAAAAAAAAAACCCAGACTGAAATAACACAAATTGTTGATATCTGTGATAACCCTCATGGCATTGTGGCAGGACATGTCCCCACTGCTTCTGCATGTCCCGCTTGTGGTTGTCCACCATGGACCAGGGGCTCCAGGGGCTGCAGACCTGGCTGTGGACCCGGCAGGAGCCTGGGGAGCTCTGGGTGCCCCGAGAGCAGGCTAACCCTCCTCATGTGACACCTGGTCCCATGCAGGCACACAGCATGGGCATCATCACCACGTTTTCCCCTTGGGGGAGTTCCTATAAATCCTTTCCAGATGTGGATAAAGCTGTGGAACTGCTCGAGATTGCTGCTGACGGCTGACCTGGCTGGAGGCATGGCTTGTAGAGCAGTAAGGACCAGAGGCAATGCCCTGAGACAAGTTTCTTCTGCCCTGGTGGCTACAGAAATTATGTAGCCCACACTGCGTGGGACACAGAGACCTTCTGGGAAAGAGGTCCTGGAGCTCCCTGGTCTCACCCACCTCCCTCAGCCAGCCCCGGAGCTCCCCACTTCATTTTGCCCCACACTGAGACCCCTACCCACCCCTGTGCCATCCCCAGGAATCATAATCCCTCACAGCTCCATGTCCACATGCGGCTGGGCTCCATGTCCTTCCCTGCTGTTTGGTCTGTGACACTATTTTATTCTAATCCTCTACAAAACCGATGGTGGGCTTCATCTGCCCCAGGTTGGTCGGTCCCCGTGAACACTGGAGGGACACCACGCCAATGTCTAAGGGTGGTTAAGCTCACCAGAGACAGACACTTGGAGCCTGGCTGCCTGGACAGTACACAGTGGGACAAACCCTGAAAGCAGTGTCCTCCTGACGTGCTCGTGAGATGCCTTTGGAGCTGAACTAGCATGGCACTGAGATGACTTTCTCTCAGATCAAGTGCTCGGAGCAAACAAAAGAGCAGCTGATGCCCAGAGATTCCATCCAGACACCTTCTTTTCAGTTGGGTCACAGCCCCTGGCCCCCTTACCTCATCCAGCACATGGAGGTCATTGCTCAGCTGCTCTGCAAAGGACACCAAGTTGTTCACGAGGGGCTCGTACTCCTCCATCAGCCTCAACACATCAGCAGCTTCCTTTGGGGTCATCTCCTGGTACGCACTGAGCTCCTCCTGGCTCTCGGTCTTTGCAGCATCCTTCCTGTCTTCTTGTGGTCCTTGCCTCCCTGCATGGACAGGAGGAGACATAGAGGTGGCCAAAACCTTCCAGTTACGTCATATTAACTAACATTAGCCCCAGGGGTCCCATTGAGTCCAAGTGACATGAGTCCAGTGGTCTCAGCCTGCTGGTGAGTTAGAACAAGATCACGGCATGGAGCAAAGATGTGGGTGGGATAAAGGGTCAGCTTTGTAAGAGGGACCAAACAGACATTTGAGACACAATTTGAGCTCTGGTTGTGTTTTTCCTTGCTCACCTCTCTAGGATTGTGTGTTGGGGCAGGTTGACACCTTTGTTATACAAAGCTGAGACAAATTTCAGAGATGAACAGGCCTCTTCTGACCGAATATACTGATAGTCATGTGTTGTAGAGTAAAATACATTTTTATATCCACATATATATCTGTATTTTTTGATATACTGCTGGGGAACGTTCCCCAGCAGGCAGCCAGTCTCCCCCTGGCCTGATGTTACCAACAGTTTACTGCTTACCCTGCCCAGCCCAGAGTGCAGATAGCATCTCTGAGATAAGATAAATTGTCCATCTATTTTCCTTCCCAGCCAAGTACTGTGTCTCCATGGCAAGGGTCGGTGGATAAATCAGATGATTGTGCCTGCAGATACACAAAACATGGATCTTCCTGCTTCCCTCTCACGGGTACCCGCCTCAGCACCTCCCGTCATCCCCCTTCGCTCTCCAAAATGTATTCACCTCCTGTTCCTAAAAGTAATGACAGTGATGATGCAAAGCACCCAAACCACTCCGAGGGTGACAAGGAAACTAATTACCTTCTGCTGCACAGGAGGGGACATTCACAAAGGTGACAGAGCCGGCAAGGAATCGGTGGCTCAGCTTCCACAAGCATCTGATAAAGGTTTTCTTCTCATCAAAGCTGCTAGCGGTCCACTTGTAAACCTTATCGAAGTGCAGATCAAAATCCAGGCTTGCCTAGACGTCAGCAGTTAATTAGCACGTCAATTAGGTGCCACTTGCCACACCACATCCACTCAGCACAGGTTTGCAGCACATTTTAAGGTCAGGAACTGATGTTGTGACAATACCTTGGGCACCAGGAGGAAAAAGACCTCCTAGGTGAAGGAGTGAGGGAGACAGACACATCTCTACGCTCCAATTTCAAGCTCTGGGGTCTCTGGTGGCCCCAAGAAGCCCCATGGACACCACCACAGGGCTTAGATGTTAGAGGAGAGAGCTCTGTCTGCAGGGGAAGCTCAGCCCCTTCAACCAGGGGGATCATTCTGACCTCTCCCTGAGACCACCTGGCAAAAAACCCATCTGGACATGGGGAAGGTGACCCCAGAGAGACCAGTGCTACTGGCCACACCACGCCGATGACTGGACTGGTTTTGGTGGAGCTGCACAGGTATAGTCAGACTCAGACCTGATGAAGGGCTAAAATGGGCTATTGTCCCCACCATCCTGATGTGATGGTGTGGACAACACCTTATGTGATGGACACCGACTGTTCCAAGCCAAGCGTTAACTGTTGTCAGAAGTCTGATTTGAAGTCTTTCAATCAATGAATTCCCTGACAAGCTCTCTATTTCCAGGCTGACAGCAGGCAATTCCTCTAGTTAACAGCAAATGTTTCTGCATGTTTCCTTCTTGCAGATGTAGACATCTTTCCCTGGACTTCTGCTGCTACCTCAGAGCAGGAGGGTAGGAATTGAGGGGTATGTCCATGGCACTTGGCAAATAATCACAGGCATGATAAAAGCACTGAAAATAAAAGGATGGACGGTGATTCTGACCCTAGAAGCGGACACCAGGACACTCGTAGTGGGTCAGGCCAAGCAATCAACCAGTCCCAGTGTCCTCACCCAGCACGCTGATCTTGTTTCAGATTATATAAATCCCTCACCTTTTACTACAGGTTTTGGGAGCTGATGAGAATGCTGATGAGTTTTGACAGTGGCCAGTGGCAGATGCTTGGGAGAAAAAGCATTCAAAGGGCAAGTGCAGAGTTATATTGCCTTCAGGATTCCCTGCCAGCCTCCAGCAGCCCGTGACCCAGCAGCTCACTGAGCCAGGGGTTGTATCCCCAGCCCGGTGTTTAACAGCCCTTGAAGGACCTACTGTCCCTGATTTCCTCTAATGGCTTTTCGAACTTATTCATAGCGTTGGCATCTACAGCATCCTGTGGCAATAAGCTCTGCAGTGTAAGGGTGTGCTGAATGAGAAAGCTGGAATCGACCAGAGTCACACATTCAGGGTAAGCCCTGCACCCACCTCACCTCCCACTGCAGATATTCCCCTCTGCCATCCCCATTCAACCTGAGATCTCAAACCTCTCTTTAGTCCAGAACTGGGAAAACCCAGAAAAAGGCTTCCACAAGCACAGTCCTGAATTCCCCCCAGCAGCACTGTGGTACCACACGTGCTTCACTTGGCATCTCCCACCCAGCGCCCCATCTCCTGGCAGGGGAAGGTCACCTGAGATAACAGGAGCATGGGCTGGAAAAAGAGCACCCTTGGCGTTTCCCTGGGTTGTTTTCATCTGTATAAATATCAATATCTCTACATCTATTTATGCCCAAAGAACATAATCTCATGGAGGGGAAACTCCAGCCACGGGAGACTCAGTATTTGCCACTAAATGGTATGTGGGTGGGGAGGATGAGGGAGGCTGCTGAATTAGGGACATCCCACAGAAAGAAACTCCTTCCTGCACCATCTCATTAGCTCTGCGGCACAGCCTGATCTCATCTTCTGGAGAACTTAGAAGCCGCGCTTATAATTATCGATACTAATCATCATAACATTGAGTTTATGAGGATTGATGCAGTCCTGCGACGCTTTAAAGGTTGCTTTCTAAACCCCTCCAAGCAATACATCACGCCCCCGCACTGCTTTGTGGGCTCGGCAGCAGCCCCTGCATCGGCGCAGAGCCGTGATGTCCTGGGGAGGAATTTACAGCTCTGGTGGTTTATGGCGTGCCTTGTGAGGAGCGATTAAAGCAGGGAGGCATCCGTTAATCGCTTCATAAATATTAATACCGTTTTGGTCAAGGGAGCTGTAGCTTTAAGCACCGCTGGACTTGCAGTGTCAGGACTTTGCTGGTGCCAGGGAGCAGAGGGCTTCCCAGCGCAGCAGAGCAGACCTGATGACCAAAGCCCTTGTTGCTGTGCGTGCTGAATATCGACCCACAAGCTGGGGTTTGGGCTGGAGTCGATGGTATCTGCTAAGCAAGCTCTTGTTTTGATTTCCATGGACCTGCCAAGCCATGGAACAGGGAGGGACTGTGCTGACTTGAGCACTGAGCTGCACTGGGGGGCCTGCTGCCACGGTGGGACCATGAGAGTTGTCAACATGGCCTGGCCTCAGCCTCTCCTCTGCCTGGGGACCTTGTGCAGCAGCTTCAGCTGGTGAGTAGACCCTGTATTTGGAACGGTGTGGGAAATTCTGCCTGCCTGCATTCAAGAAAGATCAATCCAGCCTGGAAGAAGCAAGGAAGAGGGCTCCAGGCATGATAAAGGGAAGAGAGAAGTCAACGCAGAAGAGGACACTAATGGGTCAGGCTGCTTAGCCTGCCAGAAGGAAGGTTAATAGGGGAGATGACCGCAATCTAAAAATACATCTGCAAAGGAGAAGAGCTGTCTAACTGAAAGGACAACCATGGCACAAGCACAAACAGGGATGATGTGGGCAGGAACACAGGCTGGGAGTCATAAGAAGGCTTTAGCCATCAGGACCACCAAGTTCACTCTTTGCCTCCCAGTAGGAGGGGGTTCAAAAATATGCCAGCACTTCAAGACAGTGTGATCAGTTTTTCTCATTGGGATGGTGAGTGAGGGGGACAGGACTGAAAATCCTGGAGGTATCTTGTAATCCTAATTCCTCAGGAGACACAAAGCAGTTTAGAAGACCTGGTGGTGCCAGGCTCATCTGCTAGAGGAAAGCTCAGGCAGGATGAAAGAATGTAGTTCCTTGTGCATGGGAAAATGCAAGGCAATGAGATACCGGTTCAGTTCTAGCCATAGGATCAAGATGCCCTGCAAACCTGCAAATGTGATTTTTCCTTTCAGACACGCTGTGCAGATGTACTTTGTTTGTCCTGGATGTAGAACTGGAAGGCTGTTCTTTTTCTCATTTATTTCTATGCTTGTGAAAACCCAGGCACCTTGCCAAAGCCCCTGGAACATTCACATTAATAAAAAAAACCTAATTATAACAACTTTAACGACACTCTGCCAGCCCCAGCAGCAGAAAGGGAATGTCTCATCCATGGTTTCTTTCCCCAAAACCTTAATGTCACCCTAAAAGCACAGACTCACACTGACTCCAGCTCTCTATAATCCCTCTTTCAGTAAATGCCTCCATTTAATCTTTAAATACCCCGTGCAAATGTCTGTCAAGAAGCTTTGTCAACATGGGTCGACAGATGGGCCTGACAATGTGTTCTGCAAATGCTGGGGACCTGACAAGAGCAGTGCTTTGCAGTCCATCCCTGAGGGATGCTGCAAAGAGCTCCAGGAGGTCCTCTTCCTGAGGGATAATGAGAGTTTGCCCCCTGATTTTGATGGAAGCTGTGTCCATGCAGCAGTCTCCCAGTCATTGCTCACCCTGGTCGGGATTTGGCCAGCCTGATGTTTCCTAACTGAGAGAGGGATGACTCAGGAGGGAGGAAATCACTCCAGGCTCAGCATCCCCGGCACAGGCATCTGCCAGGAAGAGAGGAGGGAAACGAGAAGTACGAACGCACTGATGTAGGATGGAGGAACCATCCAGGGAGGGACCTCAGTTTACCATACTCTAGCAACCAGCTCTGAGGGAAGGCAGAGGGCTTTTAAAATTTTTTTAATGATGGTTGTTTCCTCAAAATTAGCGTCATTTAGGCTGGTTCAGTCCTATATTAGAAATCACACAGAGCCCTTCCCACCATCTGAATGTAGGGACTGAGCTCCAGAGGACCTGAATCCCCTTATAGATATTGACCTGTGTCTCTCTGGATTCATATTCACATCTCTCCCCCATGATCAGTTCTGCCCTTTGCTACAGAAGGAAAAAATCAATCCTACCTGGTTGACAGTCTTGCCATCTACCAGCTTCAGCTCTGCCAAAGGCCACCTGTAGGCTATCTTGTACTGCTCTCCTCGGTCTACCTTGACCTTCACCAGAAACGGCTGCATCGGCCTAAAGGTGTCCACTGTGGATGAGGGACAGGGAAAAAAAAAAAAAAAAACAACAAAAAACCACAGTAATATTTTTATCCCAGTACACAAGAGTTCAGTGTGAGTAGACAGGTACAGATGGATGCACAGACATTGATTTTGCATTGTGGCCATGTGGAAAGATGCGACAGGGTTTCTACCAGCTTTTCTCTTGAGTATCTAGATATGGGAAGTGCTCTCTGGGGTCTAATCCAGAGTATTTTGAAGACTCTAGAGGGATTCCCAATAATTTCAATGAGTTTTAAACCAGGTAATTTTGCTCTACACAAGGCACAAGTTGTCAAGTGTTGGACTAAATGATCTCCAGAGGTTCCTTCCAAGCCCATATCATTCTGTGATTTGATAGTTACATGCCATGTTGCTGGCCCTACAACAGGGTCCAAAAGCACTGTGTTATTTGACTGATACCCACACTGATATCCCATCAAAAAATCAATTCCAGTGCCAATTAGTTTACGGTCACCTCTTGGTTCACCTGGGAGGTCCTCACTGTACATCATGCTGGATATTATAATTTAGATCTCCCACATGAGCTAGGTATCTCCAGAAAGCTGACCTGAACAGTTCCAGGGGTAACTCATGTATTTTAGATGCTCCTTTTAGGGTGGCTACATCAACCCTTGGAGACATTCCTCCTGGCCTCCACTGAGGACAGAGGGAGTTGAAGCACATCATTTAGGTCAAACACTGTGGCTAAGGCTGTCAGAAGTGAATCCTGTAGTAGGTGACAATTCTGTCTAGAAGCTCATTGGCAGGAAAGTCTCTCACCACTAAGTTTGTCAAAAAAAACTATTCTAACAACTTCTCAGGAGTGATGGAGCAACTAGAAAAGCCCAGACCAAAGGAGATGGAAAATTTCCCAAAAATTTCCCAAAGCACTGGCACCTTTGGATCCTAATTAGATAGTTACAGACTCATGAAGTGTCTGGGTCCTGCTAAAACCTTCACCAAAACTCTGGAGGGAAAGAATGAGGCTGTAATGCAGTCTTGTGTTAGAACGGTTTGTTGCTGACCTCTAATGACAGATTTGATGCAAATGGTAAAAAAAAATAAACTGGTGGAGGGAGCAATCCTGCAGACCCCAGCTCTCTGACAGAGAGATCACCCGACATTCGAGAGGGAACTCGTGCTTTTGTTGCCAGTTCCTGACATACTACACCGACATTGCACAGCTCCCGTCTTTGGATTAGGATTTCCCTCATTTAATCTTAAAATGCAGCATTTCAGGTAGTGATCATATCTCTTCTTCCAAATCAGGAAAAGAGCCATCAGAGACCAAACTCTCCAACGAGGGCTGCAAGAAGCCTCCCTGGGTTTGCAACTCAGCCTGTCCCCCAATCCCCTGGGGGTTCTCACCCACAACACAAAGAATGGACATCTTCTTCTTCTTCCCCGTCTTCCAGACACGAATGGTTTCCAGCAGCCTCTTTTTCTGGGGGTTGAACACATCTTTTTCCAGCGAGCTCCAAAGGGAAGCCATGGTGAGACCCCAACAGTGGGAGCTGCGTGTGCCTCCCGCTGGTGCTCGTGGTCACCTCAGGCTGCACAGCACCTCCTGTGGAACACAAACAGGCTGGAGACATGATGGACATGGACCTTCTGGAGCGGGTCCAGAAAAGGCCATGAAGATGTTCCAAGGGCTGGAGCTCAGAAACAACCAGCAGTTATTACAGCCCTTGACCTAGGTGGTGAGGGAATAAGCCAAGTGGCTAAATGTAACTAAAAAGTTACATTTAATGCAAATATTTTAGTCAGAATTAGGGATAAATAAAAAATAGAGACTGTAGGAAAATAATAATATTTAGAACACGCACTTTGAATGTTTTTCTAAGGGAAGTTAATCGCTGCTGAAATTTACTGGTTGCTCTGCAACGAACTGAAACATGTGAGACCTTCAGCAGCTCCCTCCCCATCACAACGGGGCTTTCAGCTCAGCCACATGGTTAACGAGCTTGAAATCACATCCGCGCTTATTTAAACTTAAAAAAAAAAAAAAAAAAAAGAAGAAGAAATTTACTGCTAAAACGATTCTGTCACCAGAGCATCTCTGTGGATGCAGTCCCTCACGGGCTTATCCTGGTTTCTCCATCCTCCCTGCTAGGTTTTCGGTCTCTGCCGGCGCTCACCTCGCAAGGCAGGCAGGATGGCAGCCCACAGCCCCGACCGACTATACCCATTATTGTGTTTGAACCCACTAACTTGTTTATAATAGCACTCGAGCAACAGCTACAGGAAAATGATTGAAAGCCAAAGTAATAGAGGGCTCACAGCTCCCCGATACGTTAATGCAGAGAGCACGATACTTTCCACAAACGTAATTGAAGAGCTGTCTGTGGCAGAGCCAGATAACCACCCCCCCCACCCCGTTCTAGAGACAACCTGTGAGACTTAAAGATCTCAGTGGAACCTTCCTGAAATTCTCACAGAGGTACCCATCCAGGCAGCTGAGAGCAGGGAAGAGAGCGATAGCGAAAGGAAGAGCGTTCAAAGACTTTACCGGCCACGTCTCGCCGAGGAGAAATTGCGGGATTTCAGTCACAAGAAGCCTTAAGAACAGGAAACAGTTTGCTGGTAAAATGAAAGCTTGAAGAGAAAAACAGGAAGCCCGAAGAACCTGAGCGAAGCCGCCAGCTTGAGGTCAGGGCAGGAAACCCCCATGTGAAGGCTGCAGAGCCCAGGGGGGGTGAGAGCTGGGGGTGGAGTGGGGGGGATTGAGTGAAAGCAAAGCAAGGTGAAATCACTCTCCTTTTCTCCTCTGTTTCGTTAAAGGGAATCAAAGTGCTGAATGGAGAACAGCTGTGGTTCAACCTCTAGTGAGATGCCGTCTCTCATGTCCTCCTTCAACAAAGGTCTCAGAAACCTACAAGAGATTTAGGACTCAGACAGGATGCTAATGGCCTTCATTAAGCAAGATGCGTAATCACAATGCATAATTTAGCTTTAAGCATAAAGGAAGCCTGGCACTGTTCCCTCATAACACCTTGGGATACACTTTGGTATTAACCAAAAGCCAGGTCCTGTTGAAGCCCAGGACCGTCAGCATTTGGGGACAGGGGCTCGTGCACGTGCTCTCCCACAAATAACTGAGGTCCATGCTGGGGCCAAACACAATAATCCAGAGCGGAGCCAGAGTCAGGAGCTAGGAATGAGGATTTGGGGGGTGGCACGGAGGAGTGTTCTCAAGGTCTGGCTGTGGGGCAGCAGGGTAGTGGCTGTAATCGATGCCTTAAAGATCACTCTCATGGCCCAGGTGGAAGAGTTGGTTCTTCCATCCATCCTTTGTGGTCCTCAGCTGGAGAGGAAGCCTGATATACTCTTTTGGTACCTGTGCCATATTTCTCTACCTCATCATGGATCTAAACTGGCAGAACAAGGGCTTAAAAAGCCACAATCACTTGAAAGTGTCAATGGTTTAATTGAACTATTCATTTACCGGGTGTGGACAGGCACAGGGGACACTGGGAATCACAGCCTGCAGTGAGCTATGGTCACTTCTTCTCCAGCATGTTACAGCGGGGCCGTGACCAAACACTGGTGAGGCCAGTGAGGTTGGGTGGACACCAAGTTACTGCCCTGGTGTCGTGCTTGGGTGCCAACCATGGCCGAGCAAAGCTGGATCTACCCATCCGCCGTGCTGGGTGCCTTGGAAAAAACACTTATTTCAATTTGTGAGCTTCAAGGACATGATGTGCACTCCGGAGGGTAAATTAGATGGGGCAAGTGTCTTTTATGAACGAGAGAAAAATGCGATGGCACTGCACAGCAGGACTGTGTTAACACGGCATCATGTATTGCGGGACGGTAAGGATGCCACGCCAGGGCTCCCATTCGTGATTTCATGTTATTTTCATAAACTCCATCTTCTTAACCTCTTCTCGCTCACAGAGGGGATTTTTCTTCTCTTCATTATCGTTCTTGGGTGTTACAGGGAGTGCAAGGGGGGAAACGCCTCCCTTGCACGAACAGGGTTGAGGAGAATAACTCCTCCACTGGGAGCAGGGAGGGGTTTTTAAGACCATCCTGAAAAAATCAGGAATAAAACAAGGAATAAGGTGTTCCTATAGGATTTCTCGCTCTGCTCAGCTGGTCCTGGGAGCTCGCATGAAGCTGCTCTGTAGCACTGCAGTCCCAGAAAGATCCTTCCCAGGGACTATGTCCCTCCAGTCTCACGGCTGGTGCAGAGAGGGAGGAACCAAAGCTTTTATTTTAAGCAGAGGGTACACGTTGAGCCTTCCAAAGGCTGGGGAAGAAAAAAAAAAGCCAAACAAACCTTGAAAAAGCTGGCAGTGGCTGGCACACGCCTCTCCCTGCCCACATCTGCAAACAGGATGAAGCAGCTGTAAGAGTGATGCAAACGAGCAATTAATCTCAATTGCTGCCGACTCATAATCCTAATGAATGGCTTTTAAAAATACAGGGGTGTTTTTTAACAGTTTTCATGTGAGGAGAAATTAGGAAATCGCATGTACAAATGAGCTAATAAAGAAAAGGGAATTACGAGTGTGGAAATACAGTGTGCCTGGCATTAATTTTCCCACCCAATTCTGAATGCAGTAATAACTTGATTATTTTAGCATTCATGCCGAAGGAATCAAAACCGTACGGCATTTGGAGTGTCTGATTGCCGTTCCCTGGCCGAGGTTAGCAATCTGCAGTAGTTTGCTTCTCCCTTCCTTCCCCAAATGGGGAACAGAAAGCTGGTTTTGCCTCAGGGCGCAGCAGAGAATTTAAGCTATTTAATTCTCCGCTGCGGGGACTTGCAGTCATCATTTGATGTCAAATCTTATTTTTCGTGCTTAAACAGCCTGCGTTCCCAGAATACCCAACCGTTTCAGTGTTTAATGGATGGCTCCTGCCATTGCCCCTAAAAAAGAGGTGGCAACCAGGACTTCTCAGGAAGGACTTGCTCTGGACTATCAAAGATAGATACGCATGGACACTGCTGCTCCAAAATGAACAGAGGTCCCAAATCTTCTCCTTGCTCCTACTCTGCCTTGACCTTCTGAGGGGACTTTCCAGAGTCCTTCCATAGCTTCCCAGCTAGTCTCATGTCCCCATCAGCTCTTCTGCTTCATTTGTCCAAAGTTCCTCAGCAACAGGACTTCTCTCTCTCATGCACTTCGCCCTCACTCTTGCGTCAGTGCTGATCTGCAGCTCGGGAACCCGGTAGGAATATCAAGAGTGTAACCTCATCCAGGGTCAAATCCCAGCTAGTTTGGCCCATTCTCCTCCTTCCCAGGGAAAGCAGTTGGAAGCACGGTGTGCTACAACATGATCTTTGATGTTACAAAGAAGGATGAGAGTTGACTTTTGATGTAGACAAACGAAGAGAGCTGAACAAACAATTTACCTGATGACTTCCTCCTTTTTTTCCTTTCCTCTCCCAAGGACCAAACCATAAGCATTTCAAGAGATTCACATCCTGAATTTCCTCAGTAAATCTTCTGCAGTTGCGGACGGTCCGCAGGGTGACGCTGCTCCTGCCTCCGATGGGTGCTCAGGCGCATTGCGAATGTGCCCCGGGCCACATCTGGCTGAGGCTCTGCAAGGTGCCAGATGTCAAGGGTAGAGCACCCAACACAGACGTTCTCAAAGCCTCTGTCACAACACACACGTGGGATGGGAGGAATTAAAATTGCAGAGGCAGCTGTGGAGCTGACCTTTCTTAGCTTTGTAGCACTCTGCTTTGTGAACTCATCTTGCTTCTCTGTAGGTTTGGAAGGGAAAGGGAGAAGACGGGAGGAACAAATGAGCCAAAGGGTCCCCTGCAAGAGGACGATGCTTCAGCATTCCTGGCTCCCGTCACTGGGCCAGGAGGGACCTGCCCTGCTCCACAGGAGGGTGAACTTTGAATTTAAACATGCCTTGGACCTCCCAGGTGAATTTGGGGAAGGTTTTTCATTGCTTCCCTAGGGGTGCCATGGAGCTGCAAGCTGCTGGGGATGGTGCCTGCATGTGGTTTTGAGGTATAAGGACAAGACCTAGCACGTGGTTATCTCCATGGCCTGGGACGAGCTGTTTGTCACCTGCCTGGTGGCCCTCACTCCTGACCTGCCGGACTGTGGTGACATCGGTGACCGCATTGTACAGACACACACGCCTGTGTCCACCCATCTTCTTAGCAAGACGATGCTGTTTCAGTGTAAAATAGTACAATTAATAAAACATACTGCCTTGCTTTCCCTCACTGTTTTCACCTCCTGTGCTCTCTTCTCACATTTTTGCTGGGCTGATGGTTTTCTTACATGCCCCAGATAACTCATTGAGCTTCATCTTCACTGCTCTTTCCATCCGCCTGCTCCTCTTTCATTTTTTATGAAGACTCTCTCTTGCTCTGCCAACATGCTCTTAATCTCACTGGTAAATCAAGGTGGCTGTTTGTCTTTAGCTCTCTATTTGCTTTCCTGAACACAAAGATAAATCTAGGTGCCGCGCTGGAGCTGGATCAAGAAGAAAGCTGATTTCTTCCTTCTTCCCTCCCCGTTCACAGTTATGCACATCTGGCAATGGGCTGAGTTTGGGATCTAAGGATGCTCCCTCTCTGTTTTCTGGGGTGAGACTGGTAAAACAAACAGAAAGACTGAGAAATGACCTCTTCCAGGCTCTTCTGGGTGAAACCACACTTCAGAAAGCTCTGAGATATAACATTACTCCCAGAGCCCAAACTGGGGTCAGTGCAAAGGCTCCCATTAACTTAATACAATGGTCTCAGATTTACAAATGCCGGAACTTTTCCCTGTCTCTCCTGGTCTCTCCAGCCACTGGATTAGGACCAGGATTGTAAGGAGGCCTACGCTCGTGATGGCTTCCTTGCAGATCGCAACACGCTGTGGAGTGATAACCTGCAGCCTGCAGCTAGAAGTGGGAAATCAGGTCATGAACCAGCTTCTCTCTCAATCCAGCATCAGAAGAGACGAGGAATGAGGCATGGCATGCCTCCCTTTTCTTCTCTCTCTGCTCCCTGAGATGATGGAGTTGGCTGCAGGTATCAGGGTCCGAGTGGGATACGGGTGTCCAGATGCCACCCGCCTGGTGCAGCTTTGCCCTGTCATCTTTCCCACAGAGGAATTACATGTGAGGTTAAATTAAAAAACAAAAACAAAAACCAAAAAAAAAACCCCACAAACCACCAAACCAGCATTTTTAGCCGGGTTCAAAGCAGTTTCATATGTCTGGAAAGAATATAGCAGCATAATCAAGATTTATGAACGAAAGAAAATATTTTAGGAGAGGCCGTTTGTTCTGTTCTATATCTCATAAAATCTCCAGAAGTTATTTGTCGGTCGATGTGGCAGCAACGCTCAGCCCCACAGCTTGGGAACAAAAGGCCACTCTGCGGACGAAGAGGCAGAGCATTAAAAGACACAAAGCACCATCTTTTTAGGCTGCAGATAATTGCCCTGGGGAACTCGCTGCCTCGGGAACCCAGTCAGACAAATGGCTCCACGATTTACGAAAACCGATCCGAGTGTACCTAAAGATAACCCAGGAGGGCTGGAATCGGTGGCCATGATCCAGGCACGGGCAGCTTCTTCTCTGGAAGAGCACATCAATGTGCACACTGGTCTAGAGAAGGAAAATGAAGTACCATGGTGGTAGTAACAGTATTTCCTCACAATGAAGAAAATAAATCTGGCCAAGCAAGGCACCGGTTTGTTATGGGGAGGAGTGGGGAGGTATTTTGCCCCATATTCTTTAATGGCAAATTCCCATACGATGATTTTCAACCCCTCCAGGTCTCTTGCTTTGCAGCCAGAAAGGAAAAACGCACAGGGATGGGGGGAAGCTGCAGAATTTGGGACCTTCCATCCTGAAGGCAACATGGTCAACCCCCTGCTCTGCCCCAAGGATTAGCCCTGGCCCCATCCTGGGTGCTTGGTGGACTCTTTCACCCCCAGAGCAGTCCTGGGGTGCTCTGGTCTGGTCTCTGGCTCCATTTGCCATCTCAGGGAGAGCAGAGGCACAGGAGGACTGCAGGACTTGGCTGGGGTAGTCTGAGGAACTTATTATCTAAGTGTGGGCAACTTCTATCTCAGAGGGCAGATTCAGATGAGATCTCAGGAAGAAATTTTTCACTCTGAGGGTGGTGAGAGCTTGGCCCAGGTTGCCCAGAGAAGCTGTGGCTGCCCCATCCCTGGAGGGGTTCAAGGCCAGGTTGGAGGGGGCTTGGAGCGAGCTGGTGTGGTGGGAGGTGTCCCTGCCCAGGGCAGGGGGTGGCACTGGGGGGGCTTTAAGGTCCCTTCCCACCCAAACCATTCTATGATTCTATGATTCTATTTTTGCTCTGTAATTCACAGATCAGACTGTTTGGCTTCTCCACTGCTATCCCTCACCTCTCTGGACAAGGTTATGATGTAGGAGGTACCTTCATCTTTCTGTGTGAGCAGATCTTGACGAGCTCCTGAGTGGATCCTCAAGTCACCAGTGGGTGAAAGGGCTGCACATCCTCATCCTCCCTCAGCATGTGTGTCTTTAGGGGATGCTTGCGGAGAGCCGGCCACGAAGCAGATCCCACTAGAGGGTGCTGCCCAACTCTGCTGGGAAACACCAAAAGGCTCTGCCTGCTCCTGGGCCTCCAAACATTCCTGTTAACCCTTGGTGCCTCATTTCCCTGCAAGCCCTTCCTTGCTGTCTTCCCTGTCCTCCTGATTTACCTCCAGCACAGTGAGAGCTGTATCCTTGCTATACATCCTCACAGGCAGCAGGACAAATGAGCCCGTCTGTAGTTTATGGACACACTTTTGTCTTTTCATTTTTTTTTTTCCCCTTGAGTAAACACAGACAATAAACAGAGTGAGTCCAAGCAGGGAATGGAGATTACAGGGCAGCCATGGGCTCAACTCGCTTTGCATCCAGCAAACTGAGAGCCAGTGGCACAACTGACAGCAACAGGTTTGTTCCCCACCTCAGTGACCTATAGCAGTACCAAAGAGCAACAAAGAGGCACTTACCCATCTCAGTTTGAAGGCACGCTTTCAATATTTAACTTTTGTTTGGCCTGAAGCTGCCACCTGCCAAGTCTCCTCTAGAGACGGAGGTCTTATCCTTGCCCTTGCTCTGCAGTGCCAGACCTGGTGGGGACCACATACTCAGGCTTCTCCAGGGCTTTTGGAGACAGCAGGTTGGGCCAAGGCTATGTCAAAAGGCCACACTGCCAATCTCCACTCCATAACACAGCTGTGCTTGGAGGGACCATGACAGTATCTGAGTGCTTTCCTGCAATTAAAACCCCACTTCTCATCCATGCAGGTCAAGGACTTTGCAACGCCTTCAGCTCGGTGGTGCCTTCAGGACCATCTCTGCATGAAGGAGGACACCAGCCCTGCTGACCTTCCAACTTCCCAACCCCATACAGACATTCCTGCACCTAAAACATGTCCTTCACTGCTGGGTCCTCTTTTTGCAAACCCCCTTCATGTTCCTGCTGCATTTTAGAGATGGTTGTTTCTCTTCTTCACGTGGCAAGGGGAGAGCACGGGTGTGCAGCGACTGATGCAAACATTCCAGCCGTGACCTAGGATAAGCAATCGCTCCTTTTGAGCGGCAGCTGCATGAAAAGATAACATCTACCTTAAAACTACTTAATGGGAAAATGAGTTTTGTTGCTTACAATTTGCATGAAATATTCAACATCTCACCCACAGAGTTTTTCTTCTGCTCATCGAGCTGGTGTTAGACTTTAACAGGAGCCGGTTTGCTGTTTGCTGACAGCAGGTCCGTGCGATGCCAGAGGGCAACAAACCGTGTCACCCTGCAGTGGGATGGCCCCTCTGTCCTTGCCTTCTAAATCCAGTTGCTGCCATCGGCATTGCAGCGGGTCGGATGTGATGCCAAGCCTTTATTGGCAGCAAGGGACCAGCTTTATGAGAGAAGAGGTAACGAAGGGTAAAGGATGAGGAGAGGAGAGTCCTGTGGCTCAGGTGATGGCCCCAGTCCATTTTCCCAGCCACGGGAGTTTTCCAAGAAAATGGAAATACTGAGTCACGGACACCAAAAATTTTTGTCAGAGTTTTGAGGGACATCTCCCTGGTGAAGCCGTCTTGGGCTCAAAATGGAAGAACTGCTCAAAGTCAGCACCTCCCACCCTTCCACGGCTGGTCCTGTGGCAGTTTGGGTGTGACAAAGAGTCAGGTACCTGCAGAAGAGCCAGGCACAGGTCCTTCCCTGGCCTGGTTCACATCAAAGACTGAAACACACAGCCTGGGGAGGTCTCATATTTTGCGCACAGAAAAACTCCAAAACATCTTGGTTTCTGCTCAGTGTCATGCCAACGTTTCTGAATCCTCAATTACGTCCTTGGCAAGACATTTCATCCCTCGTCATTGCCACCCCTTGTGTGACCGTGGGGAAATCACTCCCATCTCTGGGAGCTGGGTCCCCATTTGTAGGATGAGGACAGGGATCCTGATTGTCCGTGTCGCTTGTAGTCACCCTGTGGCAGGGATTAATGGTTATGAGGGAGATGAGCACCACTTTGAGGTGGGGCAGAGGAGAGAAAAGCCCACCCAACAGGGTCAGAGCAAGGGTATGTCAGGAGCCAGACCACTGGAAAAATGGAGGGTAAAGCCATATGATACAGCCAGATATGTTGCAGGGTGGTTACAGGGAGCTTCTTCAAATTCCTGCCTCCGATTTTACGTCTATTCAGCATCTTTTCATGCTTCCTTAGCCACAGTTTTGTGGCCTTAACAGCTGTTGTGCTTTTGGCCTGGCGCCTGACGCCTTCCTCTGGAGGGGGATGCGATCAAGCGTGTTTCTCCTCAAACTCCCTTAAATATTGAGAGCGTCAACTTGCTTCTGCCTGAATGACGCTTTTGTTGCTCAGGAGGAGGGAAGTGATAAGAAAAAGATGAAATATTCTTTTTGGCCAGGACTGTGGAGTGGGCATGTTGGAGACGCAGGAGAGATGCTGGTAGCTTTGGTGTCCACCTCCTGAGTCCTCCCTCCCCTGTCCTGCAGACTGCCTGGGGGACCTTCGAGAAGTTGCTTGATCTGTAAGCAGTGACCCCGCTTTCCTGTTTGCAAGGGCAAAAGAGGTCACTGACCTCTGTCTGGAAAACACTCGGGCATTTTTTTGATGGAAAATGATGCACGTTGTCATTATTTTTAGCGGATTTTTCCCAGCGCTGCCATTGTGCAGGTTGCCTAGCATTGCCATGGCATCACTTCTGGCAATAATTTAAGCGAAAGGCATGGCAGGGCTGACAGCTGAGTGTTTTAGGCAGGTAACGCGAGGGCAAAGTGTGAGTCACCTCTTCCAGCGGTAGCAGAACCATTGCTGTCACTGCGCTCTCTAGAGAAACACGATGGCAAGTCGTCAGGAGATGGTGAGGAACAAACGCTTTCATGTTTTCAGTGGATTGTTTTGGGTAGGTTTTTTTTTTCAGTTCTAGTTAAATCCACTTAAGTGGCATTTTACTAAGGGGTGTAAGCTAATGTTTGGATGAGAAATGGGTGAAATAAAACAGAGATTGGGCTTGGGTGAGGTGAGGACCTATAGTTTTTACCATCTCCTGTACCCAGGCTTGCAGAGAGGATCCCTGCTATGGAAAACAAGGCACCTAGATTCACCAATTGAACATGCTATGAGGTTTCAGGGTGGAAACCACTTTTGGGACAGAACTGTGACCCTCGCATCCCCCTTTGCTCTTTGCTTGTGCTCAGGGTGGGAAGGCAGGGGAGCAACCACAACTCCTCCATGGTTCAGCTCCGCAGGGGAGGGAAGCTGATGTTTTGGCCCCGTCCTGGCTTTCTTCAGAGCTTTGCCAGTGGTGAACTGCACATCTGAGGGTTCCAGGGGACAGCACATCTCGCTCTGATGGCAGAGCCTGCATGCATGCGTTGGTGGATGAAACATCTGGGTGGTGGATAAAACATCTGGGTAGTGAGGCACTGGAAGAGGTTGCCCAGAGAAGCTGTGGATGCCCCATCCCTGGAGATATTAAAGACCAGGCTGGATGGGGCTTTGAGCAACCTGGTCTAGTGGGAGGTGTCCCTGCCCATGGCAGGGGGTTGGAACTGGATGATCTTTCCAACTCAAACAATTCTACAATTCTATGATCTGCTGTCAGTGGGGACACAGGAGTGTCCTGTGGGTGAGCACTGCTGTCCTGGACACCCATCTCAATTAGAAAGAGCTGCCATTAGATTAAAAAAGGCAACAAAATCTATCTCACTCCTTAGGATGTTTCAGTAGAGAGTCACTCCAGAGGCGATAAACTCTCCCAAAGCAGACAGTGAGTGAAATGTCCCCACAAAGCCCAGACCCTGTTCCCTGCCCAATCCCAGCTCCCAAAACCATGAGCTGCCTAAAGGCAAAATGCTGCTGCCGCCGAACGACAAGCTGGTCCCAGGCAATACTATGACCCTCTCACCTGTCTCTGAAGTCTGGAGAGCTCAGGGCAGGGCTCAACCACTTCTGGGGCCACCTTCGGGAGTATTTAGCCACACGCTGTCCATCGTTATTTATTTCCTCATAACCACACCACCAGTGTAACTGTGCTATGATGGACAGTGTTGTCAAAGTTGCATTAAGTTTATCCTTTTCCTTGACCTTTAGGGCACTATATAAATGGGCTGTGACTGCGGTGGGCCGTGCTATGCTCTACTGCAAGTAGAGCCATGTCTTGAATGCTGAAAATTAACACAGCAACCTATAGGAGGAAGCATCCTCCACAGGAGTGGAAGGGCTGGGAGCTGAGGGTTTTCCTTCTGTCTTTGGCTGTATGGTACTGGGAGGATAATGTAAAAAGGGGGATAAAGAAGAAAATAAAAAACCCCAGCCAGGTTCCCACCTTGTTGGGCAATTCAGTGTTTGGTGCATAACAAGTGGCCTGAGACACAAGAACCCCTTCAAAGTCAGAATGAAAAACTACAACGAACCATGTTTGTAAAAGTTCTTCCTTTAAATGCTTCTGCTGAAGACCCTGCAGGGTGCAAACAGGCTGGGTGGTCGTGGTCCCAGCTGGCTCCAGTCCCCACAGAACACCCATCAAAAAGCTTCTCGCAAGCTGTTTATGGTCTTTTTGTGGGTGTGTGTCCCCACCTGGGTTTCATAGCGGTTGGAGCTTTGTGTGATACATGCAGAGATGAAATAAAGGTTTGATCCAACATAAGGTATAAACTGGGAAGGGGGTTATCACCCTTTTTCCCTGTGTTTTCATCATTCCAGCACAGCAAGATGGTGATAAATATAATGAATACTAATAAATATCTATTAATTCAGCACATTTAACTATCTATTAAGATTTCTTTTCCTGATAGAATGTACAGATAATCAGATTAATCCGATTAAATGATATCTAGGAGCAGGGAAAGAGAGAGAGAGATTTGCCACATAGGCTGAACTGGGAATATAATGTGAGATTTACTGTCAACTGGGAACCACAGAGGAACTGTGACAGCTCCTCCTGACAAGGGGAGCGAGGCAGGCTTGGATCAGACATCTGAAGGCAAGGTTGAAGTTGGAAGAAGGTGGAGGGGAATCAGCCAGAGACAGATTTTCTGCTTAAAAGCAACTCTTTGAGAAACTCCAATCAGTTCCCATCCCTCACAACCGATGGGTAGTAGATAAACACTTTTGGAAATGTCCAGCGCATGCAAAATGCCATTTTGTCACGCAGGGAGGGTCTGAACGCACAGGCTTCTCCTGGCACTGGGCTCTGAACTACTTGAGTACAGCACCACATGGTCATCACTGTCACCTGCTGATCCTTCCTCTGTCCTGGCAACTTCTAAAGGCTAAAATGACTATTCAGAAAGCTCCCTGCTTCTCCTGGCAGTTTCCGTAGCCCTGTCCCCACGCCACGCTGTGATCCTTTGAAGAATGCTCTGGAGTCCTGCCTGGCAGCCTCCAAGCCCCCAGCAGGGCTCTGGTCCTCAAAACCAGCCTCACGAGATGAGCCTTCCCCAACTGGGGTCGCATCTGAGCAGCTGAGCCGGAGGAGTCAGTGCTGCTTCTCAAACAGCCTTTTTAGCAGGAGGAAATCTCTCTTCCGAGTCTGTCTCTCTCTCTGCCGAGCCTTGGCACTGCCAACGTACCCAAAGTCATGAGGCCAGCAAGGCAGGTCGCCAGATAAACAGGCCAATGAGTTTCCTTGGCGTAACGCTTGAATAAGGCCATGCTTTGCAAAACCGGGTCCTTGGCTCCCACGGTTGGCAAAGTCACATTGATGCTCTGGTGCCTCAGTCTCTGCACCTGCAGAATGGAGGCTGTAAATCCCCTCTGCAATCACCAAGAGGGCTGGGATGGAGCCCTCCTGATGTTTCCTAACACACCTGGAGCTCCTGCTCGTGCCAGCCCCTGGGTGCTTTGGGTCTCAGTCCTGCCTTGTCTTTGACCTGCCCTGACAGCGGTAAATCAGGCGAGTCTCTCTCCCTCTCTCTCTGTTTCAGGCTATTTGTGGAGGGGCAGGAGGGACAAGACCTGTCCCTTCTAAAGGACAATGCTAAAGGACAATGGTGGCATGAGAAGTGGAAAGAACAAGCCATGCACCCATTTAGGCTGGAGATGAGAAGAGTCCCAACATGATCTCTTTCGGTAAGAGCTGTGGTGGTAAAAATTCTGGCCGCTTTCTAAGTGGAATTTGATACACTTGGGAGATGGTTTGTGGGATGAGGCTGGTGTGATAGCACAGGTCGGAACTAGATGACCTTGGAGGACTCTTCCAGCCTCCATTCCTGGCAGCTTTACAACACTGCATTGCTGTTGGCATGTGAGAGACGGTGTTCCTAGCAGCAACAGACCGACCCTATGGAGTTTGATGCTACAACCCAGTTTCCAAGGGGCTGTAGCACGTAGATAAAGTTTTTCAGGCACTCCCATGAATATCTCAGAAACAGCTCGGTCCTCCCTTCTCCTGAGTAGGATTGTTTGTGCTATTCTCTTTGCATCCCAGGTTGAAAGCAAGCTTTCTGGTACACTGAAAATGCTCCTCTTGTCCTGTCATTTTCAGGGTGTCCTCATACTGTGTTGAGCAAATAGGATTTTTTTCTCATCTTTGGCATTAAAACAGTACTAGAAACTTGTCCAAGCTGGGAACCATGGAAATCTCGGAGGTCAAAAGCCTTCCCATTTGTGGGAGAGCATGGGGAGGGCAGAGAGAAGAGGTTGCTTTGGGGTATCCTGGATTTATTGCTGTGACTTGCTCGGTGCACAGGGCCAGGGGCTTCTCCGATGGTCCCGGGAGATTCACAACAGCTCACTCCCCTCAAGGGCAGCACTGGGGTGTTTCCAAACCCAGGGTTTTGGAGGGCAGATGGGTTGGCGTGCCTTGTTTTACCCCATGTTTCCCCACCACAATTCAACGCCAGCCCCAAGCTGGGATGCGATGAGCACTCTGCCAGCCAGGTTGGCAGAAAGGCTGTGCTGGAGCAGGTCCTCCTACCCCTCTCTGCTTGCACCAGCACCGTTCCTCAGGCTGGCTGCTCTGCCGAGCCAGATGGCATCTTCACCCCAGGGCACTATGTTGGCAGAGCCCAAGGAACAGACCGTCTGTGACCAGGCTGACACAGGTTCCTCCTGCAACCTGCCTGCCATCTACCTCGGTTTAGACTCGGGGTCCTCTTCTTCTTATCACGTCTCTCTGCTGTATGATGCAAGCTTGGGTCTTACCAGATAGCACCTAAATATATCCTCTGTGTATGAAAATTGGTGTGTACACGGAGAGTTTTATAGCCCAGGTTGTTTCCAGCTCACTGTCTGAGTGAGACACATCCTGGAAACACAGCGGGCAGGATGTTTGCTTTTGCAGAAGGTACCCAAGCACCCACCGGAGAGGGACATTGTGATAAGGCAAAGGCCACAGTAGCTGCTTCAGCAGGAGGTCCTGGGTGAGCAGCTGGTGCTGAGGGCAGAATTTGGTCTGGAGAATTCTCTCAGGGGTGAAAAAATCCTCTGGAGTGATCACGGTGAGTGCAAGGCAGAGAAACATCAGGAATGCTTAGTGTAGTGATGTCTCACCTGGTCAAAGGAGCTCCACTGCCTTTCAGAAGATGCTTCTGCTGTGGCTGGGCCATTCCTAACCCCACTTCCCTCTGAGAACCACAGACATGGGGAAATATTTCCAAACCTTCTCCAGCATCCTTCCCGACTGGGCTTTGCTCTGACGGTGCTTGCCTGAAGTGCCGTGGCGCTTGCGTGTCCTATGTCATGATTTTAATTTACCAGCTTGGAAGAGGTCGCAAAGAAAAGGCTGCATGAGGCATCTCTGCTTTAGGGATGCGTAGTCTCAAAGTGGCCATCCAGTTCCTGGCTCCAGATGGTGAAATGAGATCAGTGGATACGTGTGTTCTTGTTACTGTTAGCAAATACTGCACAGGGTAGAGACGGATCTCCCATACAGTATTTCCATCGTCCCTGAAGTCAGTGGTGATGACACCAAGAGGATCTTAGAAAATCCTCCTATAGTGATGACACCGAACCAAAACCTTGATCCTCAGCAGCTCCCATATTTCAGGAGGAGTTTGCAGCCTAGTCCTCAC
Source organism: Numenius arquata (assembly GCF_964106895.1). NCBI lineage: Eukaryota > Metazoa > Chordata > Aves > Charadriiformes > Scolopacidae > Numenius > Numenius arquata. The sequence continues at coordinate 1,208,221 of NC_133580.1, forward strand.
CCTGCCGTTGATTTCTATCTGTGCTTTGCTGCAGAGACATCTAAGCTCTCATAATGAAAAGCCAATTAAAGTGCACCATTAAGCATAGCCTTTTTCCTCCTGTGTCCAAACCTATCTGTCACAGAAAGGACACAGCCACTGTAGCGCGAGTTGGCAGATGCTGCTAAAAATGGGGAAGATAAGATGCGTAAGTAAATTATTGAAATGCCAGCCTGAAGTCTTGAACAGGACCACGGCGGCTGGGGTCAGACGTAATGGGCCACTGACCTCTCAGTTCCCAGGGCCACAAAGCCACCTGAGCTCCTCACCAAGCAGAAGCAGATTAACCCCTTTTTATAGAAGCTGGCAGTGGCTGAAGTTTCCAGGCGACTCATTCGGGCACGGCAAGCCCTCAGCAGGGAGAGCGGAGCCACGAAAGCACCGCCGCTTCTATTTAGCTTCACGTGTGCGTGGGGTGGGTGCCGACCGGCAGACCTGCAGGGCTCCTGGAGAAGGCAGGTGAAGAAGAAAGCCAAAGATGTGTGTCAGTGACGCCGGGGAGGGTTTGCTGCTGATTTGTGGGCATCTAGGATCCTGCCCGGGATGGGTGACTCGGGGGTGAGAACCCTTTTGACCCTCCGCTGACACTCGAAAAGCCCACGGTGGGGTTTTCATTAGCATGTGGAGAGGGAACGGCAAGAGGAGAGCTGAAAGAAACACCGCACAGAGGAAGAGGAGAGGAGAAATGGGGATGGGGCAGAGGGAGACAGAGCTGGAAGTACGGGGGCAGGAGCAGAGATGCTGCAGAGGGTACGTTTCCCACCGACTGATGGTGATACCAGCCATAAGGACCTGAAGGTATTAAAAATAATGCAGTGCCCCCTAAGAGTCTTGCACTCGGGGCTTCTGCTGCCTTTTCAGGGTGAGCTCCACTTTGTTTCAGGATGAAAGATTCCTGCATTTATCCCTCATTCCTGAATCGTGACAGTGGCACAGTGGAATCTGAACCTCTGTGTGCCAGACCCTTTTGACGTATGTGAAATATGGGATATTTCCTCTAATAAATATTCCTCCCTCAACACGTGTTTCTCCCTGTTATCTCCAGATAATAAACTGATCAAGCAGATGTAGCAGCATCGGTTCTCCGTGACAACATCCTTGCAACGTGATGTATCACAAGATCATCACCAGAGCAGGGCGCATAACTGATTTATTATTATTTTTTTCTTTTTTAGCTGAGAAAAAAAAATTAAGCAATAGAAAAAGTTTGTGTCTTATTTTCAATTTACAGTCCTTTCATCCCTTAAAAATACATATTTAAAGACCTTTTAAAGAGTTTTGGAGCAGCACAATGGGGTTTTCGCAATGCTCGTGGTGACGGGAGAACGGGCAGGACCCCCCAGGCTGTGGATGAGGAGGTCGAGGCACCAAGAAGTGAAATGAATGGTGTCCAAGCTCAGAAAACACGAAGAGCTGGAAATAGCAGCCAGGAAGCCATGCCAGCGCCTGCCTTGCAATCACCAGACCACATTCTGGGTAATAACAGAGAGGACACAAACAAACACACATTAAGCCCATTCCTTCCTTCTCTTGGGATGTGGATGAATCACGTCCCACTGCTGCGGTTGATTGATAAAAGTCTTCAGAAGTCAGAGAGGGACCCAAATTCTCGTTGCCTTCTTTTTTGGAAGAACTTGTAACGGGTGGTTTATAAAACCTCTTGGCAACTTCTTCTGAGTTTCCAGCCCCCCTCATCGCTTTGGTGGGGCCAAACATCTTGCCCTTCTCTGGAGATCACGCTTCAAGTCGCCTCAGGACATGTCAGCAGTGGCCTGGATGCTTTCCATTTCAGCTCATGAGAATGTTTGCACCCACTCGAGTCTTGATAACATGGAGGATGGAGCGGTGAAGCAGCACAGTGCGTTTCCACTGGGATGGGAAGGTCTGTTGAAGGCTGCAGTGTTTCACCGCAGAAGGCAAGCGCAGAAGCTGGCGTGAGAATGGCAGAGGGATGAACTTTTGCTCAGATGATGGTGGCCAGGAATTTGCAGGCAGAATGAGGCTACTCCCTCTGAACACCAACAGGAGAGGAAAGTGCCATCTAATATCCATCTGCCAGTCCAAAGGGAGGCCAGAGGGGGTCAACTGAACTTGGTCTTCCAGGACATAGTGGCACAGACACAGGATAAATACACACCTTGACATATTTGCTTCATGCCCAGAGCTCTGCATGGAGCAGCTGGAGCAAAGGATGTTCTCTCCACGGCTTCCCAAGACCTCAGCACCAGCATCCTTCCCGTTGTCCTCCTCTCACCGTGCCTGTCCTGGGCTCCCACCCCAGCTCTCTCAGCACAATGGTGCACAGCCTCCAGGATAACCCTGCTGATCCCAAAACAAGGTCCCCATCCCTCCAGCCTTCTAGCTCCTGGAAGGGATCCCACCTCGCCAAGGGCACTGAGCAGAGCATTTTCTGTGGGGACCCTCCAACCAATTGCCCTGGGGGCAGCCTTGCTTTTGCAGCCTTCCAAATGCATTATCAAATTCAGGTTATTTTTAGGCTCGTTTCCTAAGGAAACAAGATTAATACGATGGCAGTGCAGGCACAAGTGTGTGTGTGTGCTCTGTGTGAGACAGTCTGCCTCTGCCTTCCCCTGTATATTTTGAATTCTTTGGGCAATTTCAACTAAGTTTGATGGAGCACTATAAGGTCTCAAAGAGCTCGCTTTCTGACAGGGTTGGGAAAAATAGTGGACTGGACAAAGGAGAAACTTAATGTAAGTGCTTCCAGCACATAAAGCCCGATACACTCAGCAGACTGACCCTCCACCTTGCCCTTCCCACATGTCCAGAGCCTTTGCCCTTGTTGCACCCGTGCTGGGAGGGGAACACAAGCCACGGGGACTCCTTCAGACAAAACCCACCCAGTCCTTGTGGCCTGGGGGACACTGAGTGGGCACCACCTCCCACCAGGCACACCAGGGTGTTTTATGGAATTACAGACCATGATGGAGGTTTTAATGCAAAATACAACAGCCCACACGCAACCTGCCTGGTATTTGCATCTGGCTGCTCTCATTTGCACATGTCCAAAAGCCTTTTTAGCAGGGCTTTTTGTTCCATGTCTGCCAATACTGGCATCAGATAAGGTTTTGTAAGAGTGCCACCAGGATTTTGGCCAGGGAGAAACACAGAAATTGGTACAGAGAGTTTTTTCTGTGTCCTTTGCTTCTCTGCAAGTCCCTGGTGGGCCAGGATGGGTGAGGAGGAGGATGGTGTGAAATGCTATGTCATTAACTTTGGATATGGTTAGGGTCACAGATTTTTCTGGAGATGGACAATTGTATCCCGACAGAGTTGAAACTTCACTGGGAATTATTCCATGAGGTTGTAGTCACATTGGAACAGGCCTCCAGAAGACAGAGACAGAAATACACTGGATTTCATCCTGACCCAACCCTACCAATCAAACAGGCTCGTGGTGATTAAATTTGCCCTCAGACCATTTTCAAAGAGGATGCCTCAGCTATCTCTTGAGCAAAGCAATCCCATCCATCCATCCATCCATCCATCCCAACCTGAATTTTGCTTAGGTCCAATAACCAGCTGTAATCATTTTATACAACAGCCTGGTGAGGAGGAATTTAGGTCTCCAAGTTTTCAACGTCTTTTCCTCTTAAGTTATAGCATTTGCAGGTGAAACAAAATTTTGAGGTTAAAAAAAAAATTAAAACCATTCCCTATTTCCTTCCCCCCCCCCCCTTTTTTTTTTTCCTCTTTTTTAGTTTGGGGAAAATTTCATTGTTCATTTCAATACTCGCAAAACACTTTATCCCATTTTTAACTTTCCCTTATCTATAAATACATTCCACAAAATATGCACATGGGAAAGTTCCTGGTTTAATGTGTGAGAAGTCAACCCTCGCAGCCCCCATCCACGTCGCTCATAACCACAAACCCTGAGTCCACGGGATGCTGCAGAATTCCAGGCACCTCCACCAACACGGGATTTTTCAGGGGCTGCTCTCACCCGCTCACCTGCAAACAGAGCTGCTGGGGGACAACCCTGCAATTTATAGAGAAATAAGGAAACAGACCTGGGGGGACGTAGGGGAAAGCTGATCCATGAGCTCTTTTTAATACCGAGGTTGTCCCCTCTCTGCACAGCCATGTCGAGTTTGCTTTTCCATGTCAGGGCGTTCTTCAGGAAGCCTTTGACTCGCTACGGAAAGACTGCTACCTGCGGATTTATTCTTTCAAAACACTTACAGATCCAGGGAACAGCATCCCGGCCTGTTCATTCAGAGAGACATCCCATCTCTAACTGTACTTCTGGTGACCGATACGGTTGTGATACTGCTGGGACACAAGAAAACAGCAATGAGAAACCCAAACAAAAATTCCTTGGACTTGAGTTCCCAGACTTGGTACAGGATATGACCGAAATTACATCTTCTGCCCCTATAGAATTTGACAGGTGGATGTAAATAAACTCGTAGATAAACTCAGGTCAGTTGCGCTGTCACAGAAAGCTGGATTTTAGCCTGCCTTTGTAAGACTTGTAGGAAACAGGCAAACACTGAGATGTTGTTTGGAGTTGTTCTATTTTCCTGTCTTTACAGTAAACTGGCCCTTTGGAAAAAAAAAAAAAGAAAAAAGAAAGAAAAAAGAGAGATGGATTCTCTCTTCTCATGCCTGGCTTTGCCAGCACTAACACACAGGGTGTCACAACAGGCAAAGCCGTTTCAATCCCACCGGGTGTTATTCATACCTTGGGAAAGGGGACTTTGGTCCCTACAGCTCAAGAATATAAAAATATAGGGAGGGACTCTTGATGAGGGAGGGGACCCACAGGAGGAGGGGGAAGGGTTTGACACTGAAAGAGGGGAGATGGAGATGAGATCTGGGGGAGAACTTCTTTGCTGTGAGGGTGGTGAGAGCCTGGCCCAGGTTGCCCAGAGAAGCTGTGGCTGCCCCATCCCTGGAGGGGTTCAAGGCCAGGTTGGAGGGGGCTTGGAGCAACCTGGTCTGGTGGGAGGTGTCCCTGCCCAGGGCAGGGGGTGGCACTGGGGGGGCTTTAAGGTCCCTTCCCACCCAAACCATTCTATGATTCTGTGCTTAGAGCCAAATCCTGCTTTATCGGGGGGATGGAGAGGGGCCGACCCCCGCCTCGCCTGGCCCCATTGGGGGGTGCATGCGGGGTTGAGGGGGGGGGGCGAGCGGGCGCGGGGGAGGCGGGGAGGGAGGGCGGGGGCGAGGCGGGCCCGGGGCCGGCGGGGGATGGCGCTCGCCGCTTTCCCGACCATAAAACGGCAGGGCCAGGGCCGGGCGGGCAGAGCGGAGCGGCGGCGCGACGGGGACCGGCACCGGCACGGCAGGGACCGGCACGGACGGCAGCGGCACGGAGCGGCACGGCCGGGCCGCCCTGCGGAGGTACCGGGGGGTAATGGGTCCCAGCCCCGCCGGGATGGGGCGGGAGGGTCCCCCCGGGGCGGTGCGATGCTGGGGACGGGGACCGGAGGGAGGGCTGGGGACGGCTCCGGCTCCCGCAGCCGGGGTATCCCCGTCGGTGGCTTTTTGCCGGGTCCGGGGATGCGACAGCCGGAGCGGGGCGGGGGGGGGAGCTGTCTTTGTGTCCGTCCCCCCCCCCCCCCAGCCCTGCACAGTGCCAGCCCAGCTGCAGCCTTCAGCTTTCCCCACCCGTGACAAAGGGGTCTGGCACAGGCGGGCTCCTGCCTGGTCGTCTTTAGCAGGGAAACAGCGTATCGACGAAGAAAGGGACCCAAAGCCGCTGCGGGGGGGCAGGATTTGGGGAGCTGGAAGCCGGGTGGACCTCGCTGATCCTCTTCCCGATCTTTGCGGTCTCTTCCTTGGCAGAGGTTCGAGGCGCTCCTTGTTCAAAACCCCTTCTCCCTGGGCATCCCTGCCAGCTGGGAGGAGGCGAGTGGCCATGAAACGCAGGCTCGGCTCCCCCCACCACCCAAAAGTGCCCACGGAGTTTTATCTTCGCCTTTTAGTTTCTCCCATATTCGCGTGAGGATCCTTTCGTGCTGATGATCCTTTAGTGCTGTTTCTCGGCTGCGGGACCCGTCCCCGCAGGGGGGGGGGGGGGACGGGGGGGACAGGCAGCTATTGCCAACTTCAGCGCGGTCCCAGGGCTGCAGTAACATCACCCGGGGGGGGTGGGCAGAGCTTCGGGCCAACCCCGGCAGGCAGCTGGGGATGGCGCAGGGAAACCCGTCTTCTCCCCCGTCTCCCAAATCCCTGCACGAAGCACGGTTTGGCCCGGCTGGGTCAGGAGCCTGTCTGCTGAGCCAGGTTTATGTAAGCCCTGATTTGCGGTGCCGAGGGATGCCTAAGAATCAGCTTGCCTTTGAGAAATGTATAAATACATGGCATCTGGCCCAAGGCTGTACCAGGAGCCCAGTTTTTGTCTTGTTCCCAGACCCTTGGAGAGATTCTGCCATCTCTCACCTGCTCTCAGCTTGGCCTCAAGTCTCTATCGAGTACCTTCCAGGAGCAGGAGCGCCAAAAGGCACTGTCACTCTGTCCTCTATAGTGGTATCTAGCGTTGTTTTGCTGGCAGACTTGCTGGTGCTCCTTGCGTGGGACCGTGAAGTCCCCTCCAGCTCACCGGCTCGGCAGGAGACACCGTGTCGTAATGCGGTCCTCCCTTGGCACGCTCGGCACCTCCTCCTGACCGACAGGATGCTGGGCCAGGCGGGTGGCCGGTCAGACCCAGGGTGGGACGGTCCTGCTTTTCCTGTTGTTAACATCAGTACAACGTCACCGCACCTTCCTGGGCAAAGGTGCTGAGCCCCATGACCAGGAGCTGGCTGTCGGGAGGGCCGACAGCAGGTGGACACGGCATGTTCAGACCACGGGTAATGCTCTTCCCTTCTTGTAGCATGGAAGGGAAGGCAGCGGTAGCGAATGCTGTGTATTCCAAGAGCCAGGGATTAGGGAGGAGAGCTGACTTCCAGCCCTCTGGAGAGACAGGGGCCTGATTCTGCACTGCTTGGTGACCCTAAGCGAGTGCAACCTGGCTTGGGACTGGTGGGACGATGAGCTGCGTTGGCTGGCAGGCTGAACGTTGGCACTCTCGCTGCTTTTTGTTGCAGGTGGGAAGGCAGCAGTAGCTCACTATGGCCCTGGCAGACAACGCGGGCTGTGCCAAACCCAGCGAGGACTTCCCTTTCCCCGAGATCATTGAACTCAATGTGGGTGGACAAGTCTACATCACCCGCCACCCCACCCTGGTCAGCGTGCCCGGCTCGCTCCTCTGGGAGATGTTCACCCAGAAGAACATCCGATCCCTGGCCCGCGACAGCAAGGGACGGTTCTTTGTGGATCGGGATGGTTTCCTCTTCCGCTACATCTTGGATTACATGAGAGACCAGCAGCTGGTGCTGCCCGACCACTTCCCGGAGAGGAGCCGGCTGCAGCGAGAGGCTGAGTACTTCATGCTGCCGGAGCTTGTGAAGATGCTGGCCCCCAAGCTCAGCAAGCAGAACTCGCTGGGGGACGACCCATGCCAAAGCGATCCGGAGGAGCTCTCCCCCAATGCTGATGCCACCCGCAACCTGACCTCTGCCAGTGCCACACTCTCCAGCGCCGTGGCTGGTGGCCCCGGGGGTGTTGTCACCTCCAGCGTAGGTGCTGCCGGCACCGACGTCCGCAGGGCAGGTTTCATCACCATTGGCTACCGAGGGTCCTACACCCTGGGCAGGGACAGCCAGACGGATGCCAAGTTCCGCAGGGTGGCACGGATCATGGTCTGCGGCAAGACCTCTCTGGCCAAGGAGGTCTTTGGTGATACCTTGAATGAGAGCAGGGACCCGGACAGGCCCCCGGAGAGGTACACCTCCAGGTACTACCTCAAATTCACCTTCCTGGAGCAAGCCTTTGACAAACTGGCCGATGCTGGCTTCCACATGGTGGCTTGCAACTCCACGGGCACCTGTGCCTTCGCCCATGACCAGACAGATGACAGGATCTGGACCTCTTACACCGAATATGTTTTCTATCGTGAGTGACACCAAAAAAACCCACCAACCCCACAAACCAAACACCAACTCTCCCTTTCCTTTTCTGTACTGGCTGTTGCCTAGAAGGTGGACATCCAACCCCCGAATCCCAGTGTCCCCCCTTTGCCTCCTTTTGAGTTTGTTGTTGGGTTTTTTCCCCCTTCCTTCCTCCATGTTGAACCTGTTCAGCTCTTCCTTGTAGCAACCAGTGACCACCAACCTTCTTCCCTCTCTCCGACTTCTGCAGTAGCCACCTGTAGCTCCCGACCCTCCCTGGATGTGTGGACTTGGACACTTATTGTGAACATGTTTTGGGGTGGGAAGGGGAGGGTTTGGGGTGGGATGATGCACCGGACTCTGCTCTGGGCTGGGATTCCTGCAGCTGGATGAGCTTGTCCGTGTTGGACACCGAACTGGGCTCTTGCGCCCTGCAGCTCCCTGAGAACCTGCTGCAATACCCTGTGTTTGATCTGCCAAGGGGTTTGAGCGAGGAAGCAATGGTTTAAGGAGATGGAGAAAGGTGGGAAGCGGAGAGGAGGGTGGGCGGGCGGGAAGATGAAGCCTCGCGGCACGGCTGTATTGCCATTAGCCCATGTAAGCAGCTTAGCGTTTAGACTGTCAGTGCTTGGGAAGGGTAGGTAAAGACGCACCCTGTGTTTGCAGGCCTGATTCAAAGCATCGCTGCTGCTCTGGGATGCCTTGGGGGGGGGGGGTTGGGGGGTGGGAGGGGGCAGATGCATACATGGAGGGAGGTGGGGGGGGGGGGGAGAAGCGGGGAAGGCTTTACACGCCGTAGGGTGTAAAATGCTTATACATCTCTCAAACTAGTTGGAGGGCTGTCAGAAAAAAAACCAAAAGTACCTTCATCTTTCTTTTGGAGAATGTGGGCTTCGGAGGGCTGGAGCTGGGTGGCTCCAGTGAGCGGCAGTTGGGCTCTTTCCCAGATTAATGGGAATCTTTGCCCAACATGAAAAATCTGTGCCGTTTCGGCAACCTCTTGCAAAGGTCTCTCCAACCGCAGCTCTCCAAGGGCCTGTGTTTTGGTCCTGGGGCTGGCTGCTGCTGCTGCTGCTCTACCACGCCTGGGCAATGTGTAATAAAGGAACAAAAATGACTGGCCTCCGTCGTGGTGTGCCGAGGTGCAAAGGAGGTGGTGCTTGGGTGCACCCAGAGGTGTTGCTGGAGCAGGACACGGGCAGGGAGCGATGTGCTTTAGTATATGGATTCAAATAAAGAGGAGAAGAAGGGAACCTTGTCCTTCCAAACCTTCCAGACCTTGCCCTCCTCCGACCCCCCCGGCCTCCTTCTTGAACCCAGCTGGACCCAACTGCAATGCAGCGCATCCCTGCAGGATGCTGATGCCAGAGGTGGGGTCCAGGTGCCTGCCAAGCATCCCCGGGTGATGCCTTCATCCCCATCACTCATGCAGGGCCTGGCAAACCCTGGCACAAGGGGTCAACCTGCCCATCTCCGTGCCAACACCTCCAGGAACTGTCGCAGTTGTCACCACAATGTCCTCAACCCTGCCTGTTCCTCTGCCAGTTCTCGGCTCCCTTCCACCCACTGTCCACCCCTGGTCCTCTGCCTCTGGCTGCTTCTTGGTGTGGGGAGCTAAAGGATCACCAAAGGGGCATTTCTCTCTGGGGTTCACTTGGGATGAAGGTTTGCAGCTGGTTTCTGAGGAGGTGGGAGGGCTGGAGTCTCCTGGCACGCAGGGCGAGGTAAAGCTCCGTAGTGAGGCAAGTCCCTCTCTGCTGGAGATGGGGAAGGCGAGAATGGTATTTTTATAACGGCCTGTTCCTCATTGTAACAGTGTTTTGAAGAGGAAACGACAACCAGCTTTTAAAAAAAAAAAAAGAAAAAGGAACTTGAGTTCTGTGTGGAGGGAGAGAGAGAGGCTGAAGGACAGAATTAAAACCTTTTGAATAAAGGGGGAGGGGACAGGCACTCCCTGTTTGCTTGTTTGGGTTTGTTTTTTTTTAACTAAAGATTTTTCTAATCATTATTAATTAGGGCTGATTGGAAAAAGAAATTGCTGCCTTGTGAGAAACGCTGGTGGTTTGAAGTTTGCTTTTCCCCTCTGGAATTGGACTGAAAAATTGATCTCACAGGAGGAAGCATTTTTCCTGAGGGAGAGACCATAACGGCAAAGCCAACATTGAGTTGGTTTTGATGTGCCAGGTTCTGTGATCTGGGCTGTTAAACCTCGTACCCCCAATGAAATACGATCAGAGCAGAAGAGTTTACTTTTGAATCATTTCAGAGTCTGACAGTTTTCATGAAAACTGATACTTTGTGGAAAAAAAATGTTTGTTGGTGTCTATCTCAACAAAAACACAACAAATTTGGGTTTGATTCTTTTCTTGGCATGTATCTAGTAATAGAAAGCGTGTCCTTTTGCTGCTGCCCATCACTGGGAGGAGAACCTGGTTAATTTGGTCATTACGAGAGACCATTTGTGGAGAAATGGTGGCATGGAAAAATATCTATTTGAGGTCCTCCTCCTCTGAGCAATCATGGCAAGTCCCTCGAGCTGGGCAAAAAAACAGCAGGGGATGGCTCTCAGTCTCCAGAGCTTCAGGGAGACAGTCCGGAAGGTGTTTTCCTGCTGTTGCCTGTTTTGCTGGCTTTTCCCAGGAATGTGCCTGGGTGTTTCCACATCTCAAGCTTCCTTCTGAACCACAGTGGTCTGTCTCTGGTTTGGGCTTGTTCAAAGCACCTAGACCTTCTTAGCTCTCCTTGGGCTTGTGGTCTCCCTTCAGGATCTCCCACCACCCAGGACATCCATAGGGACTCAAGGGAAGAAATAAGCCTCGTTCAGTTTCCTTCCCTCATGGATGTTGGACTTGGGGGTGATGTTTTTCTTCCCAAGAAGGTGGCCTGCTCTTCAGGCACTGATTTCTGCCATTGCCCAACTGGATTAAGTTGGTGTCCCCCATGTCCCCCAGCTAGCACTGAGGATCTTGGATCACCAGAACCTGTTAAAGGAGGTGGTGGCATCAGCCTGCTGCTAGTTAGGAGCTATAAATGAAGATTCTCCCCACACTTGCAGGCTCAGGGCTTTGGAGAGGCTCTGGCTGTCCCCAGCTCAGCTGTGGGTGGCTTTGCTCCAGCATAGGATGACTGGCACCTCGGAGGAAGGGCACATGTGTGGGCAGGCAGACAGTGGCACACACCTGGAGTAAAAATGGGCTGCATGTGCCTTGGGGGATTAGCCACGTTGTCTGCAAAAGCCCAGGGCCAGGAGGGATCCCAGTGATTATTTTAATCTGACCCGTGCTGAGCAGTCATCGGCTTTTCTGAGGGGAATCCAGAGGTGGGGACTGTCTGAGCTAGAGCTGGTCCATTCCCAGATGCCAGCCAACCTCCCACCTTGGCCTTGAGGATGGCTTTTAGGAAACTACAAGAAACCCACAACCTCCCCAGGGGTGTCTCTGTGTGGCAGCAGGTCCCTCGTGGAAGAGTGTGGACCATGGTGGGGCAGAGTGTCCTTTGGGAAGGCGCCCGGTCTCACTGCAAAGCTCAGCAGCTCCTCAGCTCACCAGAAACCAAGGAATGTTTTCATAAAGGGCTTTAAGCCTTCAAGGCTTGTTTTCTCTCCGAGGGGAAACGTAACTCACCCTTTCATTTAGAGATCCCCAGAAAATCATCCATCCCAAAATAATATCCCTCATTCAAATGAGGCAGAGCGTGAACTCGGCTGGCTCTGCATTCCCACCCTGCCCACAAATTGCTGGTTACTCGCTCGGCGCCTCGTTCTGCACAAAAACTGCAGGAACTGAGCTTTCCCCGTAAGGAAAAGCGAAATCCCATCTGTCTCCATCAGACACTCCTGCCACCCCGAGAGAACATCTGAAAACATTTTGTCTCCTCGGTCTGTCTCCAGCCCCTCTGTAAGGTGGGGGGGTTTCTTCTGGTGGCAGAAAAGTCCTGCCCTGCCCAGAAGCTGAGCTGCCCCTGTCCTGCCAGCAGCCAGGAGGCAAGAAGAATGGAGCAGATTGATACTGGAGGACTGGGAAGAGGACAAGCAGGGTCCTGTGGGGTCCAGAAGATGGGAGAGGGGAGACAGAAAACCCCATCCCCAGCCTAGAAGTCCCGACCTGAGAAGCCCAGGCTGCTCAGCTCACCACAAAGATCAAGACTGACTTGATTGCAGCGTTGAAATGGGGAAGGACTTGCTGATCAAGAAGCACGGAAAGGGTTAAAGCAGCAGTAGCTGGAAGCTGGAACCAACCTCTTCTAATTTGAAAAATAACCTCCCAAAAAGCTGCCTTTAACAGCGTGGGTATTCGCCACTGAGAAAAACTATGGGGGAGATGGGGGTTCTCCAATTCTCAGTGCAGAAACTGCAGCCCAGACTCTTTCTGTAGGAAAGGGTTTAAGAAAACAGGCTTTTAGGCTCAGTTTAGCAGCTGACACCGGGTGGCTGTGACGTGCAGGGGGTGAGACAATATGCAGAGCAGTGCTCTGCTCTGGCCGGCCATGGAGAGACCTCTGGGCCTCCTTCCTGGGGCCTGGGGAGAGGCAGGAGAGGGATCACAGCCCAGCAGCCAGTGTCTGCGTGTGCTGGGAGTCCCAGGAGCCAGGAGATGCTTGGGGCTGGGATGGGTGAGCTGTGCCGGCAGCTGGCAGAGAGCTGTGGGAGCACTTTGCCAAACGAAGCTTGTCCAACCTGTGCTGACAGCTTGTTCTGAGCTAGACCATGTTGGGCTTTGGGACGCCGTGCCGTGCAGATGGCTTTCTTCAAAGGCTCATGCAGTTAAAAAAGTTTTGCTCAGTTCTAGGTGGTGGATGGCTGGGAATCATCAAACCCCCTCACCTCCTGTACAGCATCTGCCTGAAATATGTTCCTGCAAATAGACTAAACCAGATTTCATCTAAATCATATCTGAGTCCGCAGTACATCCCCTGCATCCCAGATGTCTGTTCCCTCTCCCTCCTTACCCATCTCCAGGCTCCATAAGCTGTGATGCAGAGTCTGCTTTGCCAACAGCATCCTTAAAGGGACCCAAAAGGGTGCACTGGCCCCCAAACACCCCAGGGCAGCAGGACAAATGTGCCATCAGAAATAAATCCCCCCCCCCCCCTTCACAGAGCACAGAAAACTTAACTCAGCCCCACGTTTCCGAGACTCAGCCCGAAATTGGATGATGTGGCTCAGCAGGAGGCAGAGGAGCATGCAGCAATTACAGGGGATAAACACAGCTCTTTACTGCCTACCGTCAAGTGCCATCCTCTCTTGCAATTCTAATCAGGGACACAAAAAGCCTCTCCTGCCAGCAGCTTGGAGAAGAGCGTTTGTATGGAAAGCACAGATCACCTGGCTGGTGTTACTGGAGGAACTCTACAAGCCCAGCCTTCCCGGATTAATTTAGGAACTCTGGCAAAGGCTGATCGGTGATGGCCAGCAGGGATGGCCTGATCTTCGTGATCGCTGGAAAGAGCATCACGGTCCTCTCCCATCATCGTTTAGAGGACCTCTGTGGGAAGGCAGGGAAGAGGAGCACTTTGCATCCTCTTTCTCTAGACCTGAGGTCCTTGGCTTGTTCTCCCCAGCTGATGCTCCAGCTGAGTCCAGGCCACACGTGCCCGATGGGAGGAACCATATCAAAGCCACCACAGCAGAGGACAGAGTCTGGCACAGCCTGCCTGGGCCACAGAAGCTCAACTCAATCCCCTGCCCAGGGCCTTTTGGAGATCTTGATGGTGGACACCTCGGTGCCCACCTCAGGGACCATGGCTGGGAAGAACAGCCCCCTCCCACCACAAGGGTGGTGCAGATTTTTTGGGGTCATTTCACAAGTGGAAGCCAAGTTTCAGATGCGACTTCGGATGCACAGTTTGCAGGCTGCTCAGCCCTTTCCAAAACTGCAGGTCCCTTCAACGTTGAGGAAGCTGCCCCCAATGCCTAGATGGTTTTAGCTCAATTTCTTAAGCAGAAAGGTTTGTGTAACCTCACACAGTGTGTTCCTTCCCTTTTCTTAAGAGACCTGAATCTGTGGGCTACTTTCGCTCCACCCTGGCAGTGTTTCAACTATTAGGAGACTGCCAGTCGCGTGAAAATATGTTTTAGGGTATAGCAGACCTCCTCCAAATCCCCTCCCCCTGCCCAGAGCATGAGCTCAGCCTTTAAGAAGCAAAACTACACAAGAAAACAGAGTTTGTGGGCTCCCTGCCCTCTGCAAGCTCTGTGGGCAAGCAGCCTGCTGAGCCCGGGTGGGAGCTGGAGTGCACCAGAGTCAGGTTTATATTTAATTTACAGGTCATCTGTGGGGGCAGACCCAGGTACTGAGCAGAGCTGGAAGATCAAGGATGCTCAAGGCTCACGCTTTGAGCCTATAGAGCATCTGTTGCACCTCTGCCTTGGGCGGCAGCTTGCCTGTGCCAGCTCTTCCTTCAGCCCAGCACAGTTTGACCAAGACGTGGAGTCAAATAACCCCCAAGATTGGAGAGGTTAAGGGCAATCCCTAGGGCTTGGCGAGGCATCTGAGCCAGAGATGCACCTTGAGACAGGCAGATGTGAGCGCATTGCATTGTTAATGGAGAATAACCAGCCCCTGACCTGCAAAAGAGCTGCTTCATCCACAAAACCCTGCAGCAAATCTCTGCCTTTCACTTGGATCTGGTGCCTTTGACAGAAGGAGAAGTCCCTAATAGAGAGGTGGCAGGAGAATTACTGGGACAAATGAGTGGGTTTCTAAAAACAAGAACTTTTTCTTTATTTAAGGAAAGGGGACATAAAATCCAGAGTAAAGCTCAGTGGGAGGGCATGGGAGTCTTGCGAGCAGCCCTGGGGATTTCTGCATGTCCCATTGCTGCAGAGCCATCCCAAGAGCCAGCTCCGGGGCACGTAGCCACAGAGCCACCACGCCGCCTGGCCACGAGGGCCACCGGAGTGGGACAGGAAGGAGGGACGGGCAGGAGCAGCCCTGGGAGCTCCCAGCGCAGGGCAAGGGAACATTGCCATATAAAGAAGAAATAAAAACAACTGGCTCGAGGCTTTGCTGTTCCCCCTTCGCACTCCGTCAGCTCCTGGCTGCAGCCCTTGTCCCACAGCAGGACCGTGGGGGGCTCAGCATGGCTGGGGTCTGGCCAGTGTCCTTCCTCTAGAGGGGCTGGTGGACACTGAACATCTCTGCCACTCTTTCAGCCCCAGCATTTTACAGTTTCTCCCTCCCCACTCAAAACCAGGGCTGGGCACATGGCAAGGAGCAGTTTTGGGTGCTGCAGGGCTGGTGATACCCTTCAGGGGGGGAAGGAATGTCCTTGTCCCCAGGAAGAGCTGCCTGATAGGGCTAGCAGGGGCCACCACCGTCCTCCCCTGGCTGTATCCCATGAACAGGCACTGAGGAGGAGGAACCACCGTCTCCCCAAAAAGTCCCTTGCAGGTAACTTCACCCTCCACCTGCACAGCCTGCACCCCCCTTTCTCCTGCTCCCAGGATCCCTGGAGAGGGGTGGCTGCCCCCCCAAAACTCTCCCTGGGGGACAGGGACAGAGGTGGCACTGCCAGGATTCTCTTTCCCTGCCAGTGTCCCAAAAGATAGAGACTCCCCGAGTGGCGGCTGGTCCCCAGGGGTGCAGCTCAGCCTCCTGGGGAAGGGAGGGTCCTGCTGTGCCCCAGCTGGGGACTCCTCTGCACTGGTAAAAGTGCACAATCCCATCCCACCGACCCCAAATTCATGCATTTATGTGGGGGTCTGCTGGAGCCGGAGTGCTGCCCACCCTTGAGGCCACGCTTGGGGACCTCCACTAGCTGCTGCGTGGCCACCCCAGCCCTCCTGGCTTTCCTGGAAGCAGTGATTTTTCACTAGACGTTCAGCTTTCCAGTTTGTTTGGTTTTCAGTTTGGGGCCCTTTTCCGTGACAAGGGAGGGCTCAGAACCTAAAAAACCAAACAAAGGCATAAATGTTTAAGGCTCAAAGACAAAAAAAACTAAATAAAGGAAATAATATCTCCTTAACCCAGTCTTGTGCTTCAGGGCTGGCCAGACAGAGGGTGTTTATGGGTCCAAGATTAGCAGATACTTGTAGCCAGAGAAGCTGATGGCTTTCATGGTCCAAAGAGATGATGTCTAGCGAACCCGACGCAGGACTTCTGCCGGCTCCTCACACATCCAGGGGGCATATTGCAGAGGAAAAAGCAACAGGAGCAAGGGAATAGAGCAAGGATCCTCTCTGCACGTCCCTGCACAGCCAGGAGGGTCCGTGCTTTGCTGGATGCACCAGGCTCTGCTTCTCCTGTGGCTTAGGGACTGGTTGCCTCCCACTGTCAGGAGAAGCAGCACGGTGAGGGCTGGAGGCTCATCCTGACGTGGAATGGGGATGTTCTGGGGACAGGGATGAGCCCTGGGTTCTTCCCCGCCCTGCTTTGCTGCAGCCTCACCCAGCTTACCCTGCCTCAGTTTCCCCAACCTACAGACTGGCAAAACAGTCCTTTTTAGTCCTTACGGGGATGCTCTGCAGAGCTGAGCTCTCCCGGGGGGGACGAAATGGAAACCCCAGCACTTCCCTCCCCTCTGAGCCCTCATGAAACGCCTGCTGCAGTGCAAGGCAGGGCACAGCCCACATCTGCTCTCCACCGAGGAACCCCAAACCAGCAAGCATGGAGAGGACACTTCACCCCCTGTCTTAAAATAGCCTCCAGGCCCTGCAGTATAAATAAGAACCGCACCGAGTTACACTGTTTTGCCCCAGCTGGGGATCGCTTCCTCAGAGCTGAGGCTTTCAACCAAAAAAAAAAAAGAAAAAGAGTGATGCTCTAATCCTTCCCCTCTGCAGCAGAACAAGGGATTACAGCTCATTTAGTGAAGTCCCACTCGCCACGCAATCACGCCCTGCGTATATCTATTATTCCCATTACGCCCAAGTCTCCTGGTTAATATACTATTTTAATCAACTCAAAGGATTAAATGCTATTAAGGACCCAGGGGGACGGTCTTTTCCAGCTGCGAGCGGAGGGTGCAGGGATGCTGAGGACGGGGATGTGGCTGCCACCGTGCCCTCCCGGGGGCTGGTTGAGGGGAAGAGGAATGAGGGTGGCAGGGGACAGGGCATTCCCCTGCTTTGCTGGTAAAAGCAGCAGTTCAGTAGGTAGAGGCCACGGTTAACCGAGAGAAAAAAAAGTAAGAGACAAGTAAACAGGAAACTGTTTCGCAACCCTCCAGTCACCAACGCTTCCCCCATCCCCGGCTCGGCTCCACAGCCCTCTGCCACCAACGCTGGTCCCCAAGTCTCCCCAGGGGTGGGGTGTCTCCGCTGGCTGCTCCCCCGGTCCCACCGGGATCTGTTTTGCACGTGCAGTTCATCCAGATGTTGCGGGAGCGAGTCTGGCACCCCAAAAAGCCAGACCACAGCTCAGCTGGCCGCCCACCGTTGGGGGGGGAGCCAGCTTGCTCCCCGAGATTTCGCAGCAGGCTTCCACGGGAAGGGGGGGGCTGCCCAGGGCTTCCCATGTTTCCCAAGAGCTCCTGCCTTTACCAGGGATTTTGGAGCAGGCAGAGAGACACAGCCGCCCTGTAACTTCTTTTATTTTTCTGTAGAACTTGCAATTTTTTTAACATTCCCGTACAACGCAGCTGGGGCTGCAGCTTCTCATTTGTGCAAGTGGAAACGTCTCGTTTGGCTTCAGTCACTTTAATGGAGCAACTCCAAACCTGAAGAAACCCAGGGTACAGCCAATGTTTCCCGGTGGGCGTTCCCAAAATATTATTGTTCTTTGCAGGCCTGGAGAGGATTTAACACAAAACCCCAGGGGAAGCAAAAAAAAAAAAAAAAAAAAAAAAAAAATCAATAAAACGCCCCATGCTGCAGCCTTTTAACTATCATTTTGCTCCAGGGGAACTGAAGTCCCCAGGTCCCAGCTTGGAAGGATTCCCAGTCTTCTAGAAGTCACACTGGTAAAATCAGCCAGAAAAGTACTTCCCAGCAGGCTGGAAAGCTGAACACGTCCCAGGCTCACTGGGGTTATGATAAGGGCTTGGTGCCTTATGCCAAATACCTCCATGCTCATGTCCCTCCTACCTCTCCCCTCCCTCAATTTAACGTTGTTTCTAACTCCACCTTCCAGCAAACTGGGCTTTTGCAGACTCAGGAAAGCAGAAAATTTTCCTTGCTATGGGATATATTTGTGTTTACCAGGAGTGGTGAGGTCTTGGCACCAGGGACCTTCACTGTAGGCAGTTCTCCTCCCGCCCTCTGCAGAAGCTGAGGTCATCCATCAGTGTCGTGGAAATGAAGGACAAACCGCCCTCTCTCCTGTCAAGCAAAGGGCTGGCAGGAGTCAGGAAACTTTCCCTTGTTCTTAGGTTTCCTGGCAGACACCCCAGAGGTGCTGTTTCCTCGTGGTTCCTCCTGGGAGAGCACTGTTTTCTTGCTGGGCATCCCCTGCTCCCCACACCAGGGTCTACCATCACCCAGGAGGGCTCACCTCCACTTCCCCGGCTCCTCCTGGCCCTGCTCCCCACAGTCTCTGAGTCCTGCAGCAACATCGTCTTCTGCTCAGAAGCTGCTTCAGAAGTCTTCAGGGGGCTCCTGTAGTGCGTGGGCACACGCAATCCCTAACCAGCATCTTCTGTCCTCTTTCATGGGGTCCAGAAATCCCAGCCCTGGCCCTCTGTGATGCTGGGTCTTGCTGGAAGCAGGGCTATGAGGAGGCTTCAGGTGACTTAAGGAAGCAGCAGAGCCTGAAGGAGATGCAGGAACACTGAAAGCCTCCGTGAACTAAAAAGCCTTGATCTGCCTGCCCTAGCTGCTACCTGCTCTAGCTGGGATTGCTCCTTCCCTTCCCTTCCCTTCCCTTCCCTTCCCTTCCCTTCCCTTCCCTTCCCTTCCCTTCCCTTCCCTTCCCTTCCCTTCCCTTCCCTTCCCTTCCCTTCCCTTCCCTTCCCTTCCCTTCCCTTCCCTTCCCTTCCCTTCCCTTCCCTTCCCTTCCCTTCCCTTCCCTTCCCTTCCCTTCCCTTCCCTTCCCTTCCCTTCCCTTCCCTTCCCTCCCCTCCCCTCCCCTCCCCTCCCCTCCCCTCCCCTCCCCTCCCCTTCCCTCTTCAAACCTGCCTACTTTTTTACTCCAGAAACTTTGGGGTTTCTTTGTGTAGTCAGTCATTAAAAATCCACTACAAATTCCACTGAAAGCAATTCTCCCCCCTGCCCCCAAATTATCTTTTGATAAAAAGGCAGGAGGGAGAGACAATAACATGAAAAAAAGGAGAAATTTTTGTACAAGTGGCCAGGAAGGGGCTGCAGATTTCCTAGAAGGAGGATGTGCAGGGGTCCCCACCCCGCCCAGGGCAAAGGATGCTTCCCTGTGTGCTCCTGGCCAAAATCACAGACACCCCCCGGCTAGCAGTGGTCACTGCGACCTTCTGCGCAGATGTACGTCCCACCAACGATAGGATCAGCAGCTCTGTGTACTCTCAGATAATTATGGAGATCTTGGATGAAAAGCTTGGAGGTGGCTCAGAACAGCCACGTGAGCTCTGGTCCTGCCATCCCGAAGCGTGGACCACCTCCTTGGAGGCTGGCAGATGGCCTGGAGAGGTAGGGAAGCAGCAGGAGGCAGTGTCCCCCGGCAGCTCGGTCACCCCTTTCTCCGTACATCGGTGCTGCAGCAGGAAGGGGACTGTCGGTGTGGGGCCAGTGTCAGTAGGGAGGCTGGTTACAGCTGAGGTTGCAGCTTCAAAACAGACCCGTTGCCAAAAGTAATTATTCACTTGCCTTAAAGCTGGTGGTTCATGTACTCAAGTAGATTGATCTGCTAATGTCAGCATCTTCAAGTTGGGTGTGAAAGTCTGAGCTTGTTGTCTCCAGCACCTTCGTTGTTGTGGTTGTCCAGCAGGAGGGTCAGATGCTTGTCTGGAGATGCCACCCAGACATCTAACAGGGACATTAGAGGTGCGGATATCTCTCCATGGACTCCAACAGGAGCCCCCAGAGATACCTAAGTTGTAGAGCCAAGGTACCCCTGCTGACATTCATCCCAGGCAGTGCAATAAGTCAGTCAATCCCAAAAAACTTCTCTGCTCGATATCCACCACTGTCCTGGACACCTCTGTACCCACCAGCCAGACCCAGGCTGTGCCAGGGAAAACACGAGAGAACAATGACCCGGTGTTGAGAGGGCCATTAAGCAAACACACGCTCCAGGCACCAAACCAAGAGAGCGAAGCCCTCCCGTGGGAGGCCTGACTACACACGGTAAAATAACGCTGCCCTGGAGCCACCTGCGTGCCAGGTGTCCTCTGTAACCATAATAGATGGTCCTTCTGGTAGAAAAACTGATGGGGAAATTCGAGTTAATGACCCGATGGATGTCTTTGTCAGCCTCTGAACAAGGCCAGGCAGCGAGCAGAGCCCTCATGCTTCGTGCTTAATGGCTGCTGAACGACTGTGTCGAACAGCGAGGTCTCCTCACCCCGCCTTAGCATCCCGAGCAGGCAATTACTGACTTTTAAAGCTGTTTCTCACAAGACAATTACTCACTTTACATTTCTAGAGAGATTCCATGTTTGACGGTTCTTCCTTCTTGGGAGCTTGGGCTGGTACCCACCAGTGGTACCCCCAAGTCTGGGGCTGAAGTCCAGCCACAGACACCAAGGATGGCTTTTTTTAAGGAAATTTGTCAAAAATAGGTGGATGCCGGGAGCCTGTGGTGCAGCTGGGGATGGACTGCAGGGGGAAGAGTTGGTGCTGACCAAGACCAAGGCTTGGAGCAAGGGGAGGCTGAGCTGTGGGAAGCCAAGCACAGGACAAAGCACAGGGCTTGTTGCCCTGAATCAGCTCCTGGGGCTCCCTGGAGCTTCAGAAAACAGCCCAGATCCATCAGTGTGAAGGTGCCAACCGTGATGGAGGATCCCATCATCCGCAGAGCATCCCCTCACCACAGACAGCCAAAGGGAGGGGAGCAATAGGAGGAGGGGGAAGGGTTTGACACTGAAAGAGGGGAGATGGAGATGAGATCTGGGGAAGAAATTCTTTGCTGTGAGGGTGGTGAGAGCCTGGCCCAGGTTGCCCAGAGAAGCTGTGGCTGCCCCATCCCTGGAGGGGTTCAAGGCCAGGTTGGAGGGGGCTTGGAGCAACCTGGTCTGGTGGGAGGTGTCCCTGCCCAGGGCAGGGGGTGGGACTGGGTGGGCTTTAAGGTCCCTTCCAACCCAAACCATTCTGTGATTCTATGATAAAATCCACAAGTTTCCTGCTGTACTGTCCCCCACCCCAGACTTAATTACCAGCACAGACCAGCTTTTTTGGGGAGGTGGGAGAAGGGAATTCCACTCACTTGCAGTTGTGTTTGCGCTCCATGTCTGGAATAACTCAGCACCACCTGCAAAACAGCCTCTTCTCCACTCCCCCGTGCGTAATTTTTCCAAAGCCCGACGCTGTCCCTGCGGGGGCAGGACATGGGCTGGAGCCCAGCCCGGCGCTGCATCTGCACAAACAGGGCTCGGGGACGTGTCCGTTTGTCGGGAGGTTTGAAGGGGCTCAGCCGTTCCCTAAAATAACATCCCTACCCTGTGTTTTAACCTTTTGGAAAATGCAGCCCCATCCCTTTCCAGCCAGCAAGGAAGAAATTGCAGGTTTGGGTCTTTTTCTGTGGCTCGGGGGAGTTTACTTTCCCTCGGGCTGCGTTTTCTGGGATGGCGCTTCCTGAGAAAGCCACTTGTCTGGGAGCTTTCGGCATTAGCTCAGCCCTCGGTAATCTGGAGATGCGGGGGCAGTGGGTTAGCCACTTGTGAAATGAGTTTGTGGGGCCATCACGGTGGCCTCATGGTGGAGGATGCAGGGACTTCGCGTCTAACTGAATCTGAGTCTTGCTGGTGGGGGAGCAAACCTGGAAAACACAGGGGAGCCAAAGGGAAAACAAAAACTAATCCAGAATAAATGGTTTTAGATTTAACCCTGGGCCTGAAACTCTAATTTCTGTATGGCTGGGGCTGGCACTTCTGAGCTGACAGGTCCACCTGACGTTGCCCCGTGCAGCATCCAGGGGCTGGATCCTTGATGGGCTCCAGTCCGCTATGCTGGGTGCCACCAGGATTTGGGTACTGGGGTTCATTCATATCTGATTTGTAAACACAAGTACCTGCAATTTGTGCAGCCTCCTGGATTTCTTAAGTTCTTTTTTGTTGTGAGGACAGCAGAAGCACCCTGGGTTTCCTCCATGCCCAGCACCAACCCTGGTACTCACATGGGAAGGTCAGTCCCCATGGTCTCTTGGAGACTTGGGGCTGGCAGTACCCTATGGGGTGGGTGTCAAGCACCCAGAGGCGGGGGGGAGGTAAATTCCTTACCCATGGCAGCCCAAACTCTGCACACCTCAAGGTTAGACTTCTCTAGGACAAGAGGAAACGACATCAAGTTGCGCCAGGGGAGGTTTAGGACGGATATTAGGAAAAATTTCTTCACTGAAAGGGTTATCAAGCATTGGAAGAGGCTGCCCAGGGCAGTGGTGGAGTCACCATCCTTGGAGATATTTAAAAGCCGGGCAGACATGGTGCTGAGAGACATGGGTTAGTGGTGGTTTTGGCAGTGTTGGGTTGATTGTTGGACTCAATGATCTTCCAACCTCGATGAATTGATGATTCTAGGATCCTCTCCTGACCTGGAACTTCTCAGAAGCTCTTTTTCTCTTGGAGAAGATGCTTTCCTATTCTCCCACCATGGGCAGGAAGGGCAGAGGGCCACCATCCCATCCTGTCCCTCTGCCATGTGCTACTGCCCCACGACTCCTCAACATGTCCAAGGGCTTGGGCAGCAGGACAGGGGAAAGCAGAGATGGGATGGGATGGGATGGGATGGGATGGGATGGGATGGGATGGGATGGGATGGGATGGGATAGGACGGGATGGCTGCTCCAGACCTGCCCTCTGCCCAAGGTGTTTCTCATCGCATGGTGCGTGTGGTTCACAGCGCCTGGGCAGCCGGCCAGCCTGCTGCCCGCCAAACGGAATTACACAAGAGGCAAAGCAGAGCTAAATTCATACATGAAATATGAAATCACACGGAGAGGGGGCCGGATCCCCGGGGCAATCTGGCAGAAGTCCCCACCACCCCCTCCCCGGCACTGCCCCTGCAGCCTGGAGCCGTTCCGAACCACACACACAAATTAAAAACTGTTGGTTTGGAGCAGTGCAGATGCCCACAAAACTATTTGGCAGAGATATTTTTAAAACTTGTGACCACTAGCTAAGTGCACGACAGGCTGTCTGGTTTGGGCAGTTTTTATTAGTAAAAATAGAGCCAGTGGCTCTTTGTCCCACCACCCCAAGCTGCAGCGGATACAGGAGACTCTCAAAGTACAGCTCCTGCAAAATAAAGGTATTTTTTAATTAATACCCCCTCGCTCCCTGCTCACCAGAGACCTGTTGGACTGTGGTTTAACTCGAGCGAGAGGAACATGCTGTAAGAGCATCCTCAAGCCCTCCCCGGTGCTGGGTGTGATTTTTAATTCCCCAAAACCCTGTGGCTGCGCCGGGATGTCACCACAAGCCACTTCCAGGGCTGGAGCAGGCTCTGCTCTCTCTGAGACTAGGGTAAACTGCTCCATACTCCTCCTCACCACGGTTTTCAGCCTCCCAAGCGTGAAAACAGAGTGTTTTCAGCCCCGTCGGTGGCATTTCAGCCAGGGCATCCCAGCACGGAGCTGAGAACCCACTGTGGTTGCGAGCACACACAGCAAATAGCCGGATAAAGACCTCAAGTGGGCCCAGAAGCCCCAAAACCCGCTTGGACACGTTCCTGTACAACCTGCTCTGGGTGGACCTGCTCTGGCAGGGGGTTGGACTAGATGATCTCCAGAGGTCCCTTCCAACCCCATATCATCCTGTGATTGTGTGATTCCGTGAGCGTGAGGCCAGCTCCGCAGACTTCTTGACACAGATATTCCCCAGCTGCTCACTTTCCACCACTTCTCGCTGCTTGTTCTGAGGTTTCCTGCCCCAAAAAGTCCCTGTGGTGGCTAACTGGGCTGGGCGGTCAGCGAGGAGCTCCTGCAGCAGGACGGGACAACACACCGATCTTCTCCTAAACAAGGTTAGGGGAAGAGACACTGAGAAACGTTGCTTGGGTGAATTCATCAGAAAACAAATTGCTCTGAAGGTGCTCTGGGAACGGTTATCACCCCTTCGCTACCCGAGCAGGAAAACACAGCGAGCGGGCGCTGCGGGAGCCTCTCTGCTGTAGTCGATATTTTCATTAGCAGCTTTGTGGGTGGAAGAGATGGCCCCCGTGTAAAACACATGGTTTTAAGGCTTTCCAGCACTTAAGGGTGCAAGTTTGAAAGGGTGGGAGCCTTTGCAAAAAGTCATGTGTCGGACAGTGATGTGTGTGCAGGAGCCTGAGCCCTGGGGGACGGGGGGTAGGTTGTTCTTCTCAGCCCGACGCCGGGCCTGGAATGTTAAGAAAGATGTTGATGAGCTGGAGGAAATCCAGAGGAGAAGCACAAATAATAAGATGAGGTTCAGTAACCCTAGCTTATAAGGAAATGTTAAATAAGCAGGGTTTGTTTAGTCTGGGAAGTAGAAGATGTGAAAACAGCCCATCATCAGGCAAAGTTTAATATAAAATGGATGGTAATCAGCTGCACTGGAGAAAGGATGAGAATAGAAACACTTAAGTCACTGTAGCGCAGGTTTGGGTCAGACATCACTAAAAGCTTTCTATCAGCTGCAGTAGAAACGTGCAGCACCAGTGAGGCAGGTCTCCGGGGGAGGACTGGTATCTCCTTCCTGGAAGATTTAAGGCTAAACAAACATCCGTCAGAGATGATCCCCGGGGATCCTGTGCCTGTGAGCTGAGAAAGGGAGGATTAATACATCCATCCACTCCCATTGCCTGGGCAGGCCCCTGAAATTATTGACTATAAAACTTGGTGTCCCAAGGCAAGAAGCTTCACCCATATTTTAACAAGGGATGCCACTGAATCCAGCCGTAGCCTGGAATAACTATCCTGCTGTGCATAAATCCTGACAGAGGAGAAGCAATAGGTCCAGCAGTTTAAATGCAAGCACTTTCTCCTCAGACCCAGCCCTGATGGGTCCACAGGGATGCTCTTTGCCTGCATCCACCACCCTGCTGGGCTGGACCACCTTGGAGCTCGTCAGTGTGACGGAGGAGAGGGTGCTGCTCGCTCTCGTTTCCGTCTCAGCCTTATCTCTGATCTTGCTGTTTTTTCGTTACCTTCTCTTCCTCTCCTCTGTCAGCGCCTACCTGCACACCTCCTACCGCTGCTGCCGAGGAGGTCTCCTCATCAGCACCCACCTCCACCCGCAGCCCTATCTGAACTGGCATCTCTTCTGCCTTGCTGCAGGAAATGAGCTGGGGAGGGGGCATGTGCACAGCACCTAAATTTAGACGCCTTGCCCTATAAAAAAACAGAGGGTGGAGGACTTTAGCGGGCAACTGAAAGCACCCAAATGAGGCTCTTGGTGCCTATGGGTGAACTTCTTCAACTCAGTATCTTGTGGGGTTGCTTCTGCTCATGAGCTCTTCAAGGAGTCCCGGATCATCCTGGTTTTCCAGCCCCCAAGACCCCCAGCCTGGTCTGCAAGCACCAAACTGCGTGTGACAGGGGTGGTGTCCCCCACACACAGCATCTTCTGCAACCCCCCCACCGCCCAGCCACCAGGCAGCCACAGCCACCAGCCACGGCCACCAGCCACAGCCACATCCCATCTCTCTGCCCACGGGGTGTGGGGGGAAAGAGCGGTGAAGGAGGAGTCCTGCCAGGCGCTTTCTCCTTCACATCTTCACAAAATACTGTTGGTTTTCTCCCCCTAGACCCTTATCTCTATGGAGAAGCTGTGGCTCACCATAGGGCCACCAAAACCCAACCATCTGAAGGCATCTCTCTACAGCCAGCAGTATCTTTTTGCTCTTCACCCGCCTCAACGAGACTGAAATCAGCCTTGATGTGAATTTTAACAGGGAAGAGATAGCGAGAGGCTTGTCTTCCCCCCTTGTCTGTCTTCCTGGTGATCCCCCGACGTGTTTTCCAGGCTAGCTTATTCCCTGCACGCAAGGCAGTGCCTGCCCTCACCTGCCTGCGTAGCCAGCAAGGAGATGTGGTTTATGTTTCATGCCACTTTACATCTGATCTGAAACAAAATCCAGGCTTCTTTTTTTCTATTTTTTTTTATTTATTTTTTTTTAATTTCTGAAGACTAGAGCCAAATAAAATAAAATAAATAAAAAATCAAGCCATTATTTAAATAATCGGTGGATGGGAGCTCAGTGACACCGATTTAAAGGGATTTAGCTCCAACCTTAAAGCCTGGTGGGCTGCAATTTTCTGATTAATTCTTCCGCAAACGGCCAGGGGTAAAAAACATCCCGGCCTTGACCCTGCTCCTGCTAAAGATGCTTTGCAGAGTGAGCCTGCGAGGATGGGCAGAGGCAGGAGGGGCTGGACCACAGGGTTCCAGGAGCTGCCGACACCAGAGCTTTTCCACCCATCACTCGCCCTTTCTCTTCCCAGGGTGTCTCCTCTCCCCCCGTCTCCCCCCGGGGCTGCACAGCCGTCATCTAATTATCACTCCTTTCTCAGAAACACGAACTTGGCACTGGGCATGTTCTGTAATCAAATCAGACCCGAATGATGTTAAAGGAAAAGTGAGAAGCTTTCTAATAATGAATAAACCATCAGGGATTAGGTGCCCCGGCCTGTCTAGATACGTGGGTGGGCGGAAAAATGCAAACTATTACATTAGAAAACAAGATCGGGAGGAGAGGATTTATCAAGCAGGAGCGGGCAGAGCGTGTGCCCGGCCCCGTGTCCTGCCTGTGACAGTCCCTGGCAGAGAGATTTTGGACCAGGGTGGAAGAAACCCCTGGTCTGGTTCACTTTTGCCCCGCTCTGGGAGAATTTCTCCTTAACCCCAGTTTGTGGGTGATGCCCAGTGCCCTGCAGCATCACGGCTTCTGTCTCGTACCGTGTTCAACCTTATCTAAACTAATTCTGGAAGGGCGGCTTATTTAAGGGGATTTTTTCATCAAAAACGTGTTTTTATGATTATGGCAATGTTCCTGCCAGCTTTCTCCTTCTTTCTTTCCTCTTTAGCCTTGACTATCCCAGTCTCACCCTCTTCATTGTAAAACTCCCTTCAGGCCTTTCACAGTTTTACTGAGCAGCTTTGGGCAGACTTTAATCCTGTCTGTCTGGCCAAGGAGCAGTGGCCAGGACTGAACTTAGAGCCCTACTCTATTCCCTAAAGGTATTTTTTTTAATATTTTCTGTGGTTTCTTATCCCCCTGCCCAACGCAGCCTACTGCCTGTGCCGCTTCTGGCTGCTGAGCCAGCATTTCTGCGTCTGCTCATCATTACACCCGGGGGTCTCCTCTTTTTTTTTCCTCTCTAAGGCTGATTTAAAACCCATCAAGGTGCACGAAAAGTTCAAGTGACGTTTTCTGATGTGCGTTGCTCTTCACTGCTCGCCTTTTCATTTCACCCACGGGCAGGCTCTTCATTAGCATCCCTTCACGAGGTCCCCTTGCAGCTTCTACTGGCCCCCACCAGCTGATATTATTATTTTCTATTCCCTGCAAAATTTTTCCACTTGACTGTTCGCCCTTTTCCCCTCGCATCCTTAATAAAAGACTTTCATCCTAAGATGGACTCCTGGGGAAGTCCTGTTATTATATTATTTATACGCTGAGAATGAACTCTTGATTCTATTTCTTCTTTTTTCTGTCTTAATAAGCTTTTAATACACCGTGGAAGTTAGACAATCCCCCTTTGGCTATTGAGTTTCCTTAAAAGCCTCTTTGATGGCCTTTATCAAAAAGCACTCAGGAAAATGTATTAACTCTTCTCCATTATCCAGTATTTTGTTGACTTAACATAAGACGAACGGATTTTTTTCTCTCCCTGTGTATTAGAAGCACACAGGCAGTTTTTAATTCTGCCTTTAATTATAATTTCAATTTGCTTGCCATGTACAGAAGCAGTTACAATTCCTAAATGGATCTTTGCGAACATGCTCAGGTGAACCATTTATTTGCTGAAAAATGCAGGTTTGGGGTTAATTAAGACTAGTTGCAAATTCATCAAAAAGTACAGGAAATAGTGCTGAAAAACCCCTTTTTGGCATGTGAAAAATGCGTTTCCTTCTGCAGCTTTTAAATGAAGTATTCTAATTTCCCCTTTTTCAAACAATATTTCAAGATTAAGTGTAATTTTAACCTGCCTCTCCGCATTGGATTAATGGGTTTCCAGGGAAAATTTCTTTTCAATAGCAACCGGCTAGAACCAGAGAGGGAGAGATGGCTTGTTTCAGCCTACTATTCTTCCTCAGTGAAACCAAATGAATTAATAAACCATTTGGGTCTGTCCTCCAGACCTTCCCCATCTCCCCTGTGAGCAGAAAACAGGTTGTTTACACCTTTCTGCAGCTCAGGCTTTCAGGGATGAAAACCAGGGGCTGTTCTCCTGGCCTCCAAGCAGCTCTGGGTGGAAAAGGCACGAGTAGGGACACGGTTGTTGGGATGCCCAGACTTGTGACCCCTCAAGAGACCAAAGGAGACCTTCAAACCCAGGAGATTCAGATGCTCTGCTCAGAAGTCTTCTTCATCCCAGGGGAAGGGCTGCACTAGCCCATCACCTCGTCCCTGCACCTACACGACCTCTTTGAAAAAAGTCTTCCCTTCAAAAAATTGCTGGTTTCTGCTGGTGCAAGGGCATGTCTATAACTGAAATAATAAGATGGGTTTGAGCTGGTGAACTTTTTCCTGGATTAAGAGGGGGTGTCATCTTACTTTCTTCTTCAAAAAGGCATGGAATGCTCTGGAGGAGTGCATCAGGGAGCTACCGGAGACATTTCAGAAGAAGACTGTGTGTCATGCACTGTAAAACCTGGCTGGTTTCATGGTGCACATCCAAGGGAAAATTCCTGGAAATAATTTTTCATGGGACAGGACCACAGTGCTCCTTTTCTTTCCTGGTATCCCTTCCAAATGGGTGTGCTCCTGTGAAGAGAGGTCACCAGGAAACCATCACGGTGGGACAGAGAGCCAGACCCACACCTTCTCCTTTGTTTCTAGGTCCTGTTGTGCGAGGCCAACTCTCCAGGCAGCTGTCCAGGCACTGCAGCCTTCCAGGTAAAAACACCACCAGGGATGTCCTAGGGCAAGGCTGGGAGTGGGTGAGGGCACTGGTGAAGATGGGGATGCAGGTCTGTCTGGGCAAGGAGGTGTCTAGAGGATTTGAGAACTCACAGATCTGGGTCAAGAGATCTGCGCAAAATAGGACGAGAATTTCTGGAAAGAGGAGAAAGAGGCCATCTCCCCCTTTCTTCTCACCCAGAAGCTGAGACTATCCTTGGATGAAGGATGTGTGGGTCCATTCTACATGTACAGACATCTCTAAAGACAGGCTGTGACCTTCCTGGGGAACCTTCTTGCTTTGGGGAATTTAAGCCCTTTGCTTTTCTTAACCAAATGCAAAATGCAACTCTTCCCTTTGGTGTTGAGCAAAAAAAAAAAAAAAAAGTTGGTTTGGCATGAAGAAAGGATTCCAGTTTGCTCTTTCCCTCAATATATTAAGAGTTGCAGCAATTCCCACCTTTCCCTTTCGCCTTCCTGCTGCTGACACCCCCAGCTTGGCCAGCAAACCAAGCAGCCTCCCAGCCCTGCCTGGGATCTCCCCACGAGGCCATTAGTTTGTGGAATTTCTGCTTGGCAAAAATATCTAGATAGGAAGCGCGTGCAGCTACTTCTGCATGGAAACCGCTGATGGGGCTGCTTTCTGAGAGCGACTGCTGGAAAATTCAGAGAAATGCAGATTCCTGTGTAAGGAAAGACAGCTGGAGCCATTTTTGTGCAGCAGACACTGCCAAGGAGCCATCACTGGGAACAGCATGTTCATATTGATGGTCCTCCTGGAAACAATGACACTTTCCCGACCTTTTCTCACTGACTCCCACACCAGTGCTGCCTTGAGGCTCTTGAAGGCTCTTCCACTTTGCACACTGGGGATGTGGACAGGAATTAGTTGGTTTTTTTGTAAACTGGTGATCCCAAGGAACAAGAAGCACTTGGGTGAGGTGCTGTCTTCTATGAAAAAGGGTAAAGCATGGCTGGGTTTCAGCAGAAAACAGCCTGGTCAGAGAAGCTGAGCAGCTTTCCCTAGAGACAGGAAGGAGCCTGGATGGTGAAAACATTGAGCCAAAACAACACTTTCCTTTCTGCCATCTCCTCATGGCTGAAATGGACTTTTCAGGTATTATGGCTGAAGCTGTGCCTTGATGAGGGAAAATAGCTCAGGGAAGCGGCCTGTACAGCCCCAGAAGGGTAGGATATAAAGTTTTAGCTGAGGAGAGGGGGTTTCCTCTCAATCCTGGACAGATCTTGGTGCCTGTTGACCTCTGTTTCCCTGCCTGTGAGGTGGGGGAAGCATTGACCACGCACTGTGGGATGGATAGACCCAAGGCTTTTGACACCAGCAGGCACAGGTGCCCCTGCTCTGTCAGCCTCATTCCTCACACGGTGTCAGTGAAACCAGGAGGCTTCTGGTTTATTTGTTAGAGTTGTTTGCCTCCTTGTGGGAAGAGATTGGCAAGTGACCAACAAAAATCCATATTTCTTTAATAACTTCCTCCTCATGAATCAGTCTTGCAGATGGACAAGCCAGGGTCTGGATTTCCTCAAGCCCAGCTCTGGCTGACTCCAATGGAGAGTTCATTTCCTGAATTTCATCCCCATCCCTTCTCCTCTCCTCTCCTCTCCTCTCCTCTCCTCTCCTCTCCTCTCCTCTCCTCTCCTCTCCTCTCCTCTCCTCTCCTCTCCTCTCCTCTCCTCTCCTCTCCTCTCCTCTCCTCTCCTCTCCTCTCCTCTCCTCTCCTCTCCTCTCGTGTTGCTTTGTCCATCACCAAAGTAGGATTTAACCCGGGACTAAGACCAAGAGCACCAGCCAATTGCAATGAGTTCAGGAGGTAAAAGGCAGCAAAAGAATTACGATGACTTTAAATACCATTTTGTGGTTTCAAGGCCGACACGTCCAACGAAGCCATCAACTGGACATGATCTACAGCCTGCCTATACGTTGCACATATGGCACTGAATTAAGAGCAAGATGAGTTAATGGTGTTGAAGTCATTGCTGCGAACACGTGCAATCCCTCATGTGCCTGGAACACTCTGCAGCACAGAAACTCCCAAGACACTGCGTTTATGGTGTCTTTATGAGGCTGGGTCTTTTTTTTCCTATCACGAGGTCTGAGTTCAGTCCTGACACTGCCTCTGTATCCCTGTGTGACCACAGGCATTGTAGAATCATAGAATTATAGAATGGTTTCGGTTGGAAGGGACCTTAAAGAACATCTCGTTCCAACCCCCTTGCTGTGGGCAGGGAAACCTCCCACTAGACCAGGTTTATGGACATTTGGTTCTCCCCTCATCAGTGGGTGAAATCCCGGATGCTGAAAATGGGGCACTAATTCCTCCTCCAGGCCACGGCAGCAGGGAATTCACCCCGTCGAGCTGATCCCATGGGTGGTTTTGGTAGCTCTCGCTGGGAAGATGTGGCAGGTCCCAGTGTGTGCGGTGTACAAATGGAAATGGGAGAAATCCTGCAAATCAGGATGCGGAGAGCAGATGAATCCCCTGAAGGACATGGAGGGTGACTCCACAGACACGAAGTCAAGGGTTTGCCTTATCCTCCCTGCTGACTCCTTGCAAAAAAAAAATAAATCCCAACACTGTTTGTGAAGAAGACGTGGAGTTTGCTAACTCACCTTTGGCCCCAGGCAATTAAGCAAAACTGTTTATACTATGTCCTTCAACATCAATTGATATGAGTGATTCGCAAACTTAATTAATTTAACCAAAGGGGAGAATGAGAGAGTGAAATATTAAGTAGAACTGGAAAGAAAAACTGGGATGAACAGGCCTCTGTTGCCATAGATTTAACCTTAACTATATCCTGAAATTGGTCTGGTTTTGCTCAAATTTAGAAGGAAATCACACGTTCAAGCTGTTTACATCATGTCAAAATGCCTTTGGAATTTTTTTTTATAAGGTGCACCACTAAAAAAGGACGTTTAAAAGCTCAAGAAGCGGTGCTGGCACGGATTTTGCTTTCAGCCTCTTCCTTTGCAGAGAAGGATGAAGCTCTTTGTGTTTGTTCCAGCCTGGTCCAAATCCAGGCTTCCGATCCCAAAAAGTCCTTGCAAAAATGGAAACTCCAGCCATTGCCCAGTTGTAATTTTAAACAAAATGGGAATTAATGCAGTTTTTCCAGCAGAGGATGTGGAGCAGAGCACAGACCCTTCGGAGGTGGAGGGACATTTCATTTTCCCTTGGTGAGGTGTCAGGAGGAGAGGGAGCTGGGATATGGTGGTTCCTCCTCTGTGCCTTCGCTTCCAGGCTGCTCCATCTCCCCTTGCAGAGCCTGAGGGATTGAACCAAAACCCCGGAGAACCAAAGAGGGGGGCTGGAAGACTCTCCCCGAGGTGTGCCAACCCTCCACAAGGAAGAAAGGCTCACCCTCGGCTGGTTGGCAACGGTGCAGTTTCTCCTCCTCCTCCTTACAATCCTATTAGCATTAGAGAGGGATAGAGCTATAAGAGGAAAAGCCCATCCTTAGCAGCGCTGCTGACAGCTGCCTTTTAAATCTTTAATAAGCGCTGGCTTGCACAGCCGCTCTCCTCTGCTGCGTGACAGCATGTGGAAGGAGAAGCCCAGTGGCCTGGCCCCTGCTGAAGGTCTGCTGGATGCTGGGTGGGTGTTTGGGAAGGGACCTGGGGAACCTCAGCCGTTAAAATGCAATGATGGAGCCTCAGCCTGGCAGTTCTTACTCCACCAAAAGCTCTTTCCACCTCCACTTGTGTGCCAGGACCTCAATTCAAGACCACGTGTCCCATGTCCCACATGGAGGTGATGGCTGCTGGTCCCCGTGGTTGAGGACACCTGTAGCCACAGGAGAGAAGGGGACAGAGGAAATCACTCCCCCATGGCTGCTGGGTGCCTGAGTTCTGCCCCGTCCATCTCACGCAGCTCCCAAAAGGGCTCACAAGGGCCCCGTGGCATTGGATTTGGCTCAGTCTTCCTCCTCCAGATTCCAATTTGGGACTGCAGACAGTCCCTCTGCTTAACTGGGTGCAAAAATAGCTACTCTGGGGCATTAATTACAAACTTTTATAGACACTCTGACAGATGCTGACCACAAAGACTTTGCCAGAGTCTCTGCAGGAAGGTTATTGCTATGGGAAGCAGAAGACCATGTTTACAGCTCAGGAAAGAGTCAGAAATCCACTCTCCGGAACCACAACTAATGACGGTGGCCATAGTCATGGAGCGTGCTGGGATGCTGCTGCCCTCTCCTGGATGCAGCATCTGGATGAGCGCTGGACTGTGGAGGTAGAGCATGGCCAAATTGTTCTGCAAGACAGGTCCCTGACCTCCTAGCTTCTGCCAACCACAAGCCATAGAAAGCTGAGCGAGTTGGCTTGTTCATCCTGGAGAAGAGAAGGCTCCAGGGAGACCTTGGAGCCCCTTCCAGTCCCTAAAGGGGCTACAGGAAAACTGGGGAGGGATTCTTGATCAGGGAGGGGAGCGATGGGATGAGAGGGAACCATTTTAAACTGAAAGAGGAGAGACTTAGATGAGATTTAGATGAAATATTAGGAAGAAATTCTTTGCTGTGAGGATGGTGAGAGCCTGACCCAGGTTGCCCAGAGAAGCTGTGGCTGCCCCATCCCTGAAGGGGTTCAAGGCCAGGTTGGACGGGGCTTTGAGCAACCTGGTCTGGTGGGAAGTGTCCCTGTGCACCACTTGCCTTCTAAGACTTTCTTCTTTGGGTCTTTTTTTCAGGTAGCCCCTGGCTTAGCCTGCCTATTCCCCAGCCTTCAGAAACGGAGCACAGCCCCAAAACACACATGTCTTCTTCTGAGCCCATCCTGGATCTCAAGACAGACACGGCAGAAACATTTCCAGGTGAGAAACATGCCAGTCCCTGCAGTCACACGATGCAGAGCCAGGCACTGGTCCTCTTGAGGGACCTTAGCAACCGGCACTCAATAGGGATGAATGTTCCTGCCAGCCTTATGTCACGGCCTCTCCCTCTTCCTGCTGTAACCCATTCCTTCACCCCAAATGGCCGGATTTTCTCCCAATTCCAGTTATGCTAGTGCCAAGCTGGGCTCAGGCTTGGAGTCAAAGGCACGTTGGCTTGCACTCAGTTCAGGGAGGACTCCCCAGACTGGAGAAGTGGCTGGTGAGAGGTAGATGGCACCGTAAGGGCTGTCTCTTCTGGAGGAACTGTGACTGGCTGCATGATTCTATGATTCTATGACTAATTCCTGCCAGGAAATAGGCGGGAATACCCAAATCGATTGGCTCGACAAGAAGTGCCCAGTGAAAGCTGCTTTTGCTTCACATGGTATTGGAACCCCTGCCCTGGGCCAGATGTTTTGCTGGTGTAAATCAGGATGGCTCCACTGGCTTGAGTTCCAGCATCTTACAGCATCTGAGGGCCTGGTTCTGCACCGTCACCGGAATTTGACCTCTCGTGTCTGAATCCATCCTGCTTTGCCAAAAACGAAATGTGTTATAATTCCCTTTGCTGCCATAAAGCTGGAGTCATTGCGCTCAAAAAGCATGATTAGATGAAGCAATCGTACTTTGGTCCAATAAAACTGCTGTCCATCACGTCACTAGCCACCACCCCTCAGCTGGCCATGCTTTTGGAGGCTTTTCACAGCTGTTCCAAAGCAGCTCCTCCAGCAGATTGCGTGCCTACGCTCTTCTCAGAAAGGACTTTGCGAGGAGTTGGGACATCCCAGCATCAGGGGGAAAGCTCAACTTCTGCCTACCAGCGCCAGAGAAGGCAGCAAGAGTTGGGAGACCCACAGAGGGGTTGGAATGTGATGTTTCTTCCCCTGCCCCTTCCCCAGGAGCGCTGGAACTGAGGCAGATAAGCGCAGATGCTAAACTGACCCGTGACATTATCACTTGGGGGAATATCTGCTGCTTGTGAGTAAAGGAGAAAGAATATTTGGACTCCACACTGAGTCTAAAACTGATGGCAGAGCTCATACCCTTCCAGAACAACCACCAAAAAAAGATATGTTTGGGAAAGATAAACAATTTCCCAGGGATGGATGTGAATGGCAGCAACAAGCTGCATGACAAAGGCAGTCCAAGAGCACACGGTGACAGCTGCAGGCTCCAGCCCTGGCACAGCTCGCCCGGAGTCAGCTCCTGCAACGCCGGAGAGGAGAGGAAACAAGGGGGAAGTTAGAGATTAAAACCATCACGAGATGAAGTCGGAACAGCAATTAGCCTGCTGAGGGATGTGGTGTCAGTGCGCGCTGAGGGGTTTAGAGAGTGGCGAGCGCTGATTTAGATCACGGCGGGGGTCTGGCCCTGAATTAACTGCAGAAACACACCCTTTGTGGTATTTGTTCCATCTCCAAACAGACCCTGGGTAGCGATACAAGTCATGTATCCCAAAAGGTGGCTTAAGTTAGATATCTGCCTGTCATTCGTGTTAGACACACTGATTTAAATGCGAAAAAGGTCCTAATATCACAGCATTCATATGCTGCATTTCTCCCTGGCACACGTTTGCAAGATGGAGGCATTTCCACGTTGCACCCATTCCTGCAGCGTGTGTGTATCCACAAGCACTCAGCAAATTCTTATTTCATTTAGAAGAACGCTCTTGAAGATATTTTGCTTTCTGCACCAACTCTGCCCGGAACCACGATCCCGCAAGCTACACATCCTTATACGAGGTGAAGTTGTGACCTTCATACACAGAGGAGGTGAAAAGGGTGATATTTCTCAGCCCATGTCCATAATTTCTACACTTCCTAAGCTGTTCTTAGTGTCTTTGTCACAGGGGGCCTGGGAGGAATGGGGGAATGGAGCTACTGCCCACCCAGGTCTGCTGCTGAGCGTTGAACATCCGTGGCACACATGGTACCAACTCCAGCAGATACTGCTGACCAGTTTCCCTCCACCTTTGAGAGCTGGACCTTCCCTCCAGCCAGCCCTGAGAAACAAACCTGAAATCCCCGAGTCCTGAACCCACCTTGCCTCCTCCCAACAACAAAGGACAACCTGAACGACAGAAAAATCTGGATTATTTCATTAAGGCTGCAAAGTTCGGTCTTTCAAGAGGCACACCTTGCTGTTTTGGGGGGGGGGGTGTTTCTGCTTCTTGCTGAGATGTTGCAACAGCAGGAATCAATTATAAAAATAGCAGCAAGGGAGAGTCAAGCGAGGTTTCCTGCCACCCCTGTGATGAGTTTTGGGCTCAAGCCACTCTCTGCACCTGCACAACACAGATAACCAGCCTAGCTGGTGCTTTCTGCTGAGCTTGGCACCTTCTGCCAAGGGATCCAGGACTCCCTGGAGAGCCAGCTCGCTGCTAATGGGCATTACCAGCACTGCGTGGGTCTGGGTACCAGCCTGAGAGCAAAGCCCATTGGCACGACTACACGTGGAACTCCCAGTGCTACCCGCCAGCTGGATTAATGCCATTAAACAGGCATTTTTACAATATGCAAAGCGAAAGCAGCACCTGTGCTGATAAATATAGATATACGTTGCTCCGCAGGACATAGAAAGGACCTTCGGTTTTAGCCGTTTGAAACCAGCGGCTGGTTGCCTGCCCTGGTCCTGGCACCCCAGGTCTTGCCAGGGTTGCCATAGCAGTTAATCCATCCACAACAGTCCCCAACGCTGCAGATTTAGCAACAGCCTTCGCTGGCACAACCGGTGTAACTGGGGCTCTTGGGGACGCAGAGGCTACTGATGCTCCCCGATAGGGTCACAGACATTTATTTATGCCCAGGCCTGTCTTTCTTTGATAAAATAAGGGGGATTAGAGCCAATGAGGAGAGCAGACACCATTTTTGGGACCCAGCCTGTACTTTTCAATGAGCAATTTAGGCAGAGGCAAGACCTGAGATTGATGAGGTCTAGGACCTTGCACGGAAGCGGCTGCTTTGCATCAGGCATGGGTACATTGTGGATACCCCTGTGCATCCTGGTGAACATCCAGCCTGTCCTGGTCACCACCAGCCATCGGTTAACTGAAAGCAGGCGCAGCCTAGGGCTTCCCAGGAGAAGTTGCTCTTACACATAAAATCCCCAATTATTTCCATCCCCACTTGCTTTCTGGACACAGTCCACGCTCCCCATCACCAGCAGGCTCTCCAGCAAGAGTTCATGAGAAACGTTTTGGACAAAGAGTAAATCTGTTTTCTGAACATATTTTTAGGGCAAGCAAAACTTTGGTTGAAGCAAACTGTTTAGGTCCACGTGTACAAACTAAACACACCCTTCTAGCTCTTGTTCTGAAGCTTTCCTCCATCTTTGTGCCACAACATCCTAAGTTTAAGGGGATAGAAAGGAGTTTAATAAGCTTGTAAAGGAACGAAGACATTCCTGTTTGACCCCAAGTGATGTATTGTTGCTGCTTTTTCATTTAAAAACTGGAAAGAAAAGAGCAGCTGAATTAAAGCCATGGAATAGAAACCATCTGAGATGCACAAAGCTCTGTTCCTACCCAGGTGGGGCTTCCCCTCAGATGCCCAACTCTCTGCTTGGCTGTCTGGTACAGGCTCAGAGAACACTTTTGTTTGGGACAAAAAAGAAGAGAAGAATCTCCTTTTCTATTTCGGGGAAATTTTGGTCTCTGCAGCAAATGGTGGGAAAAGAAAAGAGATCTTTGAGGCCAACAGAGTCTGAGCTGGAGATGCCCCATTTGGCTGGGGAAGAAGCCTAGGAATGAACCGCGTGTCGGGACCTTAGGACAAGCCCTTTTAGCTGGAAGCACTGGCACAGGGAAGCAAACCCAACAGTGGGAGCCTGTGCCCGGGGCTCCTGGCACACACCAAGCTCATCTCCCCGTCAGGAGCTCTGGAAAAAATAAAATGCTCTCCAGAAAAGCAGCAAGGGGCCGGGACAGCGTGTGCCTCCCCCTGCCAAGCACCAGCTCACCGCGTGCAGGAGCCCGTTAATTGCACCCAGCAGGATTTCTATCAGCACCATGGGGCTGCGTCGGAAGTGTCACTTCTGCACTCTAATTGATGTTCTGAAGCAGACAAAAGCATCACAGGGGAAGCAAAGTCTAAGAAACTTAAAAAAGAAAAAAAAAAAAAAAAGATGAGAAAAATCATAACAGATCTTCTTTCCCAGTTCAGTAGCTGGGATGCGCTCAGAGCAAGAGTTGTGAGGTGACCTAGGATTGTCTTAGGAGTGATGATCCCATATTGCCAGACACAAACTGGGCCCACAGAGGCTCTCACCAGCAAAACACAGATCTGTGAGGGATGCTTAGCCTAAGGAAAAATGAAGTTATTTGTCCAAAGCTGTGGAGAATATCAATGACAAGGAAGTACTCTGGAAGACCTCGACTGCCTCGAGTTCCAGGGCATTCAGGGTCAGGTTTGGTCCCAGTCAAACTCCAGCCAAAGTGATCCCCACGCTCTTGAAATCACTAACACACAGAAATAAAACACACAATGTCCTAATAACACCCCCCAGCCTTTCAGTTGGGGTCAAAAATACTCTCACAGACAGGGTTAAGCACAGACCCCTAGACCTAAGTATCTTCTACCAGCCATGAGACATCTACTGGTGGTAGAAGAGTGGCCCAGATGAACATCCACCCTGCCACACATCTGCCTGTTGATGGATTCTGCAAATTCCAGCATGGAGCTGGCTTTCCTCGGAAAACTTCTGCAAATCCGCATCGCTTTTGGCTCCCCTCCAGCCCCTTTGCTGTTCGGAAACACGTGTGCCCGTGCAGGTGAACTCGTGGGCTGTGATGCTTGGCCAGGATGCTTGGCCAGGAGGAAGCTCATGTTTCAGCACCGTATGGGGAGAAAATAAATAAAAAAAATCTGCTGAGGTCTGCATTTCTCAATGAGTGCACGATCATTGCTACAGATGTTCACGTGAGAACCGGCCAGAACAGGCTAGGCAATAAAATGCCCTTGGTGAATGAGACAGAACAAAGGTAAGTAAATTGTTATGGGCAATTAATGAGTATTTCCAAAGACAGGTCATTAAGAGTCACTAGCTCCTTTATGGAACGTCCCTTGGCTACTTAGAGATGGCCTGAACTACCTCATCATACATAAATTAGCAGAATTATACTGTTGTTACCTGCAAAACATCTGGAGCAAACTGTGCACTGACCCAGGGGGCTGTGCACTGGAGAGGCACCACAGTGGCCTGAAGATCCCCTTCTTGGCAGTTTCGAAGCGGAGAAATAATGTCTTAGCAAACCTATGCTCTAACAAAGGATTTTCCAGGGTGGATCTGCATCGTTGTGCTGCTCTCCCCAAGCTTGGTGTCCCAGCAGTCCCAGATGCAATGGGAAGATGGGGAAAGCAGAGAGGTTGCCGTGGAGGTCGCAGGTTTGTAGCCTGGCCAGACCCTGCGAAGGGAAGGGTCTGGCACGGAGAGTGTGCGGGAGCGGTACCCAGGAGACCTGGGTTTTGTTCTCAGCCCAGTGACCTTAACAAGCGATTTCCTTCTCTGTGCCTCGAATGGAAATAATGTGATGTAAAATGTGTTGAAAGCTTTAAGAAAGGGGGAAAAAAAAAAAAAAAAAAGCTATACCAAAGCCAGCGACAGTCCTTGGATGGTCTTGGAGCTCGGATGCTGGAGAAGAACTGAAGAGATTTGAATTCAGTCTCCAGCTAAGCCATTGGCTCCTCGTATGTATTTGGGTGCATCAGCTTACGCTCCCTGTGCCTCAGCTCCCCGTTTCACAAACACCGTTGTGAGGCTCACAGATAAGATGATTAAAGCAGTGTAAGAACTCGAAGACTTTATTCCATCACTCAAAGAATTTGGGGCGCAGATACATCCTTGTAACTTCCTGGAGAGATTTGCCAAAGAAAATCCAGCCTTCAAGGTTTCTGCTCAGTGATGGATGACATTTCTGCTTTCCACCTCTAGTAATTTCAGGGCTGGAGCTGTTGAAGTAAATGTCAAATAAAAAAAAAAAAAAAAAGAAGAGGAAGGAAGAGGGGAAAAAAAACCAAACTCTGTCTCTGTCCTTACAAAAGGTTTTCAAGGAAAAAGAAAATCCACCTTGACATTTTCTGCTTCCATGGGGGGCAAAGTGTAGGATGAGGAATTTAAAATATAAATACTTTATATCCTGCTTAATATCTTTGCTAGCAGATGTATTTTAAAATTAAAAAAAAAAAAAAAAAGGGAAAAGGT
Source organism: Numenius arquata (assembly GCF_964106895.1). Lineage (NCBI taxonomy): Eukaryota > Metazoa > Chordata > Aves > Charadriiformes > Scolopacidae > Numenius > Numenius arquata. Next base: position 1,248,396 of record NC_133580.1, read on the forward strand.
AACAAACCAACCAAAACCAGCAGTTCAGGAATCCTGACATTTTAGAGAAAAATCTTTGCTTTGTTTTCAGAGCTCTTCAGTTTTGAGAAACAAGGCAGTGGCTTTCCATGGAAGTTTGGTGGGTCTACGCTGAAGCTGCTCTGGGGTCCTCCCTGTGTCAGCTCCCCCATGCAGAGCTCCTGCACGGAGACCTGCTCGTGGAGCCACTGCCAAAAGCATCCATCAGCTCTGACAGTGAAAGGTGCCTTAAGGGATAGGGAAAGGAGAAGAACAAACCAAGAGAGAAAAGGGATGGAGAAAACTCCCTCAGGAGAAACAAGGGGCTTCTCATCTTCCTATAGCAGATCTGCACTTTTGACCAGGACTCAAACTCCCTTTTTATTGCTTTCACCTGTTAATAGCAGAGATTGGAGCACATCTGGCCAGGGAAGATGTTGCAGCACTAATTGCTGTTCATCTCCGGGCAGGGTAATGCTTATCAACTGCCTACAGGCTCCCTCGTATCGAGTCCTATATGGCAAACTACAACGGGAAGAGGGGAAAAGGGTGAGGATAATTCACACCCCGGTGGCAATCGCTTCCCATAAACCCCCACATAACAGCATTTTCACAATCCGCTTTCTCTGCGACGGCCAGAGCATCTGTAATGCAGGGGTAAACCTATGGCCCCAGCAGCCCGTGGGTGGAGGGCTGGGAACTGGAAGGCAGACGGGGGGTACTCCCAGTAAAAACCTCGAGAGCAGCAAACGGGAGGCACTACTCGGGTCAAAGCTGTACAACGGCAGGGGTTTTTTTTAAGTGTTTTGAGAGGAAGTGATGAAAACCGCTGCCAGGTTGATACCGCTGCTCAGAAAAACAAATCTTGTTATTGCAAAGGGAAGAAAGTCTCCGTGCATCTGATCTGAGAAAAAAAAAAAACAGCCATGGAAATGAAAACAATGACAAGAAATACCCCTCCTCCCTGTTCCAAAGCTTTCAAAGAGTAGGAAGGCCCACGTTTCTGCCAAAGATGTTTAGAAAAACAGGAACTTCAAGGGAAAAACAAAGCAAAACAAAACAAAAACGTACTTTCAAAGACAAAACAAAAACGTACTTTCAAAACAAAACTCTGCTAAAACAGCAACATTTTGAGAACGTCTCTGCCAGCTGTGGAACAGGGTCTGGCCTTAGGCAGGCACAGACCTGCACCCACCATGTGCAAAGAGCCCTCAGCCACCTGAGGACACATCTGGCATCCCACCACCGAGGCTGTCACTTGCCCACAGCACCTCCAGAGCTCCAGGAGCCCATCTCCAGCGTCTTCCACATCCTTGGGGTGTTTCCTCCTGGTAGTCACTGCTGGGATAGCACCAGAGGGGATGGCGTGCCTTGGCTGGCATCGGGGGTGAGGAAGGATGAGTGGGAAATGTCTGTTGGACTGGGTGAAGACCCCTCTTACTTTCTCATCCACGCTGGGCATGGGTGTCAGCAAACACTCCCCGAGGTCCAGCTGTAAATGCATGTACTGCTCCTCACCAATCTGATGAGGGGGAGCCAGGAGGCCCTTTTGCTAAATGCTTTCTTAGCAGTTCCCATTAACTTCTCTCCCCAACTGATTTTCCCTGGCAGCTGGTAATTGGAACAGAGTGACCATTTCCCATGCAGAGTCACTGCTTGTTTTCCACTGCTGTTAACAAACAAAAGCATCTGCAAGCCCTGCCCAGGGTCTGCGAGAGGCTGTGCCATTTCTTCTTCTATTTCAGGCTTCCTTGCATCTCAGTTTTCTGGTTGGGACCTTTCCTGCACTCAGCATCCCCAAGCACTGCTGCAGACCAAACCACAGACCACGGGAAGCCCATAACCTTTCCAGGACCACCCAAACCCACCCAGGGCCGGCCCCGGGGCTGAGCCAACCCAAGGCTTGGGGAAGGGCTCACCAACATGGTGGCTTGGCTTTGTGTGCCCGGCTGGGCAACCCATGGGGTCCCAGATGTAGTTGCCCCATGCCCAACTGAGTCGAGCTACATGTCACCAGGGTCTGTGGAGGCTCCCACTTCTCACACTGCTCTCTGCTTTCCTTCCCCAGACCATGGCCACCCAGAAGAACCGAAGGAAAGCCACGAGGCAAGGCAGGACCCAACTGGCCCCAGCGGTGGGGACGACCTTGGAATCTCCAGCACAAGCAGCCATGGAGAGCCCAGCCCAGCTCCAGCCATGGATGAGACCCTCCCAAGCAGAGAACCCCAGTCGGAGGTGAGGGATCCCAGCCCCACCAATTCCTTGCCATGGCCAGAAGCTCCCGAGGAGTGTCCAGCCCGCCCCAACACCCTGGACTTCTCCAAGTCCCTGAAGAAGCTAGAGGAGGTGAAACAGACAGGGCAGAGGCGGAACAGTGACCACGCAGCAGTGAAGGAGAACGGGGTGGAGATCAACCCCATGGCGGCGGCACCGGCAGTGAGTGAGGAGAGGCGGGCACTGGAGTCTGAGCTGGGGAAGTGCATCGAGGACTTCCGTAAGATCAAGATCCCTGTCGTCTTTCCCAACAAGAAGAGGCAGTGGCAGAGCGAGCTGCTGAAGAAATACCAGTTGTGAGAGGAGACCTCATCCCCCATCCCCAGGGAGGATGTCCTCTGGTACATTGAGTGTCTCCACCGATGTAGCAGGTGGCAGAGGCTGTCCACGCTCCCAAAATGAGGAGTATAGGTCGCTCTAAGCCCATCCAATGGTCAAAAGGGCTACAAGCCTGTACCCACGGCAGAGTGCTCCTTACCATGGCCATCGGGAGCGATGCATGATATCCTAAGTGGCATAAGCATAGGTGAAGGGGCACAGAAAAAGGAAGGAGGCCCAGGGTGAATGTTCAGGGCCAGAGCTACCATCCAGCAGAAGTTCACACGTTTCTGAGAATGAATTTTCCTGGCATTTCAAATAATAAAATATAGTTGGTGTCGAAAATCAATTCCAGTCTCCTCATGCCTTTGGTACAGATGTTTGAACTTAGCTGTTCAAAACTGTACAAGTGGTTTAGACATTCAGTTTTCCTGAAGTTAAGTTGTATATCTGACTCCTCTGCGTTCTTGCCAAAACTTCTCCCTCTGTAATGTTTGCAACTGGATTCATCAAAACCTTCTTTTCACGAGAGGTCATGATGTTTTGCAGAAATCTTCCTTTTCTTACACAAACACTTGAACACTATCCAAATTTATGTTTGGGCCTCCAGCCAGAAGTGAGGCAGTGAGAGGGAGGGAGCTGCCCCAGAAAGCCATGGCCGAGATCACCAACATCACCCCCCATTACCAAGGAGCCCCACCTTGAAAGGAGAATGGGAGCAGCTTAGATCTGTGACCATCTGGATGAGTGCCTGAGGGTGGGGGTCAGAGGAGGGGGTGGGGAAGGTGATTTTGAGGTTGGGGCATGTTACAGACCACCCCATCAGGGTGAGGAAGGGCACAAAACCTTTAAACTACTGGGGGAAGCCTCTGAGTGACAAACCCTGCTCCCGTGGGAGACTTCAACCTTCCTGATGTCTGCTGGAAGGACAATGGGTCAGGATGCAAGTGGTCCTAGAGGTTTCTGGAAGGTTTCGTGGATGACTTCATGATAGAGGTGCTGGATGGGCCAACAGGGGGATGCACAGCTGGATAATGGAGAAGACCCAATTGGGGCTGTGATAGCCCATGGCAGCTTTGGTCCCAGCAGCCAGAAACAGTGATTTTTCAAGGTGGAGCAAGGAAAGTGAGGGCACAGTACAGACCATGGCTGACCTGAGTGGTGGCCATGCTCATCAGTCTGTTCCCTGTTACCCATGGGAGTCCCACAACACAGTACCACCCCATCCTGCATCCCACCACCACCAGCACCCACCTTGTCCCTGGCAGGTCAGAGAATTCCATTGCTCTGCAGACAAGAAATTCCTTCACCCCCAATTCCTGGCCATGGATCCTGGGACGAGTCAGGGGAAACCCTGCATATGGCAGAGAAACCTCCTCGTGCTCTGACTGCGATCTCCAAGCAGCTCCTCAGATGGCAAATAAACTTTTTTTCACATTAAATGAAAACGAATGAAACAAAAAAAAAACGCTGAGTGTTTGCTGTGGTTTCCAGGAGCAAGGAATGGCTTGGCCCCTGGGGGAGCGGACAGGGCGGCTGGATCCGCATTCTTCTTCCTTTTATATGCAGCCACGTTAGGAAAGTGTTTACAGGAACGTGGAGAGCTGGAGAAGCGTGAGATAACGCCGGGGCAGAGCTGGCAGCCAGAGTAAGGCTCCATAGAGGAGGGCAACCGTATCATCCCCTGCACACGACCTTCAGCTCCCAGGAGACAGACAGACACGGAGCTTATAAGAGCCAAAGTGTCCCGGGAGGGGGGCTGAGCCAAAGGCCATCAGATCTGGAGCCTGTCCACGGCTGTCCTGGAGGCACTTCAGTAGAAAGAGCTGCAGAAGATGTCGTTGGTGCTAAAAACCAGCTGCCAAACATCCCTGCAGCTGGTCTGGCAATTGAAGGCAGATCCATCTCCATCTATTTTCCCCAAGATTTGTGCCTTGGGGATTTCAGTTTCTCCCACCCAAGGGCAGGCTCCAGCCAGGCTCTGCCACATGCTTTGATCAGCCTCCAGCTACAAGAGAGTGCCAGCCCTGCCCCAAATCCAGTTCCTCACTGGCAGGGTCAGACTGGCTTTTGGGAAAGAAAGGGAGCCTTGTTCCTGGCAGAAGTCCTTGGAGGTCCTTCTGCATCCTTCCTGGAGCTCTTTGATGGCACCCATCACACCTGCGGGTCGCTCCTCTGATTGGAAATGCTAAATAGTGCAAGAATTTGCCCATCTTGGAGCCAGCCAGCTCTGCACACATGCAAAAGAGAAACAAACTGCTCTTAAACTGGGCACTGGCCACCAGGAATGACCTCCGGAGAGGAGCTGTGGAGTGGTTCGTCAGGCTGTTGTAAACAGCAATGAGGAACCACCAGCATTGCTTGAACCCCTGGGAAGGAAAGGCTGTGTCCTCATCCCCGAGGTGGGATTTGTCTTTCAGGGGAGCTGGGTTTTTAAAGCATTTTGGGACCTCCAGGCTTGCAAGTGGTGGCTAGGTACTCACCTGTGAGTTTTCTGCTCACTGCATGGGATGTTTGGGAGGTCCTTCCCCAGGGACGGAGTGGGGGATGAAACCCAGCCTGGCATGAAGATGCGTGTGGGGGTGAAGAGTGGGTCACGGCAGGAGAAGGAGCCATTTCTGAATCCTTTTGCTCTGTGTGTTTCCAAAAATCACACCTGGGCTGTTTTCACCTCTAGTTATTCACCAGTAGAGACCACTCATTGTCCTGGGTGTTGTGTAACCAGGGAGGCTGGGGCTTTTGAGATGTATTTTATATAACCGACTCTATTTTTAACTTAATCTGCAATTAATTAGAAACTGGATCTTACTGGAGCTGTAATTAGAGTTTATGTTTCCATACCACCTTCCCTCCCAAAGGTCTCAGGAAACTGTGTGTTTCCCACTGTGTCCATCCCCTACACCTGCACCAGGATAAAAACAGGGATCACCTGCAAAATTACACAAATGAGGAGCTTCACTGTGGAAGTTTCCTTCACCTTCCTCTACCCAGGAGTTTCCTTGAGTCTTTGTCCTCTTGTGTAAAACCACTGTAGAAGACGGGGCAGGGGGTGTCACTGATGTGCTATTTCTCTCAGCATCCTCAGCCCTTCCCTGGGAAAGCTGCTGCTCACGGACACACATTTGGACAGGATCTGCCACAGTTTAACTCTGCTGTAGGAACGGAGGTGCCAACCAGCGACAACCCTCTGTATTTTGCATATCATGCTAATTCTACCCAAAGCTGAGCTGAAATATGAGAAGGAATTAGGCAGGAAAAATTGTTTATACAGGAGTGCTGGAAAATAATGAAAATTCAATGCGTTTAAGGAGCCAGTGTAAAGTGTAAGGAACAGTAAATTATTAACAGGATCATTAAATTCTTGGGCTAAACAATTAGATCCAGCAAGCAGTTCCTTCAGAGGAGGCATCAGCAATCAAACTATGAAAGGCCAATTTACATTCCCTCCCCACCCCCCCTAATTGTTTTGCAGTTCTCAGCTGGAAGTATGATTTTGGAACAAAAATGGCTGAGGGCTTTTTAGGGAAAACCTATTGCAAGCAGCCGGGGAAGAAGAACACCACAGTCTTTGACAATTTTCACGTTGCATCTCATTGAATAACATTGAAGGGGTGTCCATCTGGGTGCTGGGTGCTCCAGCCTGGCTTTGGTCCTCTCTGTGTCCCCAAGGATGGACCAAGGTGGGCTCAAATGAATGGGAAGACACCTTGACACGCTGGCTACCCTGAGCTGTGGTCGGGGTCCTTATCACTCCATCGGTTACGTGCTGGAAAGGCAGAAGCTTGAGTGCCAAACCGACATCAGGAATGCTCCAATGTGGACTTCGGGGTTCAGACTCACTGGTAAATAAAGAAATTAGCTGCCTACGGCAGCATCACCTTAAATACTATGTGTTGGAATTTATCTGTGCTTCTTTCCTAAGCTGCAATAACTCCTTCTCTTGAGTCTGGTGGGATTTGGAATTAAAAGCCTATGATAATGAAGGCCACACAAATATCCTTGCGGAGATGTGCTTTATGTATGTGGATGGCAGAGGGGGGAGCGGAGCCTCCTGCATCATTGATGCCTCTGCTCTGCTGCTGGCAGAGCCTCCTGGGGAAAGCACCAGTGCAGGGGGAAACCAGGAGCTTTGAAGCACAAAGAGTCATAGAATCACAGAATGGTTCAGGTTGGAAAGGACCTTAAAGACCATCCTGTTCCAACTCCCCCTGCCCTGGGCAGGGGCACCTCCCACCAGACCAGGTTGCTCAAAGCCTCGTCCAACCTGGTCTTGAACACTTCCAGGGATGGGCCAGCCACAACTTCATCTGCTCTAAGAGGGGGGTTTGTTGAGTTGGTTGCCTTCACCACAGCTCTGGAAGAGGAAACCAAGAGGTCTTCAGTGCCTGGGGACCGTTCTCCCACTCCTAGAAATAACCTCGTTGTCAGAGGATGAGATGAGACCTATGTTGGAAAGGATGGCTGGGCAAGCTGGGAAACCAAAAGTCATAGTGGGACAGCTTGGATGTCCACCTTGGATGGTCCTCTGCTCTCCAGTAGCCGCAGGAGTCCCTGCCTTGGGCAGGGTGCTGTGCTTCCAGGGACCACAGGGGTTCAAACCCTCTGAGTCCTGCCAGAGGTGCCTGAAATATTTATACCCATCACACACGGAGCGCATTCAACAGCACAGAGTGTTTCCAGCCAGCCAGGAACAGCTGGTGAAGTGACTCATTCCTGTTTATCCTTCAATATTTGTCCTTCTTTATTCAAAGTGGTGCTCTGTTCTGTTTGGTTCGGGGAATTTATTTTCGTTTATCTTCATGTCCCAGGAAATTCGTCTTTTTTTCTGTGCTCTCCTCCGAAGCCGATAGGACACAAGGCCCATTTTCTCCCTGATACTTTGGTCCTTGACATTAGCAAAAGCAATTTCAAGTTTACACGTGCCAAGGGCAGACCCTGACTCAGCCTGAGCAGAGCCCCGGGCACGGGGTCTGGAAATCAGGGCTTGTTTCTGCCGTTGACCTGCTGTGTGATGCTGGGAACATCAAGTGCTTGGGTTTTTGTGCAGTTTTCCTCCTTTGCCAGCGGTTTGCACATCGTGTTTGCTGCCAGGGGAAAGCGTGTGAAGGGGGTGCCTGGGTGCTGCAAGGTCATGCAACCCTTCTTGCCCGTAGCTGTGAACCCTCTCCCCATCTCGGTGCCGGCGCAGGATGATCAGAGATGGCTGGGACACCACGCTGCCTCCTGCCAAGGGAGTAAACATCTCCATTTCTCCCCTCTATTTATTTTCCACAAATGCCTTGGCTTTGCTTGAGCAGCAGGAAGCCATTAATTACCCAGTGACAGTGTTCCACAAGCATCCCTTAATTGAATGCCATTATCCCTTAATTAATTAAATACCAATTAATTACCAGGAACATTGCATGACATGTAACAAATGCCATCAGCTACTTGAGACAGAATAATTTAAAACCTGGTGAGCGTGGCCCAAATAATAATGATCGGGAATTGTCCAGCAAAGGAAACGATAACGATCCGAGCATCGTTTCCCTCAAGGCAGGTTGGGATGTGCCTTTGGGGAAAGCCCCTCCCCTTCAGACTCGCATCCCTCCAGGAAAGCTGAGGGGGCTTTTGCTTTTCAAGCAGGCAGAAGCACGGCCTCAGCTGGTTTCCTCTGGCACCACCCGTGGACTCAAAGCTGGTCCAAAACGTGCCAGGAGCTCGGCTCTCCTGCCAGTGATGCTGAGCCAAAGGAACTGAAATATTCCGTGTGCACACAATGGTGAAATAAGCGGTTGCCTCACTTGATTGTGTAGAATTTGTACTTAGCGGAATTTTCACATGCAGGAAAAATGCAAGATTTTGACTTTTCTTGCCAATTTGGAGCAAACAGAAACGTTAGTTTTTCCCCCGTGGAGGTGAAATATTGGATCTCCAGCAGTGACCTTGCGGGACGGGTTTCTGCACACAGCAGCACTGGGGATAGCCCTGCCCCACAGCCCTCCCTGAGTGTGGGGACATGGGACACAGGGTGTGGGGCACGGGTTATTGCCATTTCCAGGGTGAAGCCACCAAGGTCGCGCTCCTTTCCCCGACCCACACTGGGCAGGAGCAGACCTGAGCCTCGAGCTCTGCCACCTAGGGCAAGACACCCCCAGCCACCACAGGCTGGATCCTCTGCTCCCTTCATCAGCCCTGCTTTCATGGCTGGAGATGTGCCCTGTGCAAGGAAACCCACTTCTTTGTTTCTTTCTTGGCCATGCAGGGATGAAACCTCCCGCTGCCGGAAGGCAAGCAGCCCCCATGGCTTTCCCCCTGGGGAAACTGCAGATTGGCAGCCCCTCCGCTGGCGGCAGCAATGGGACAACGCCTGGAAGAGGGGACACAAGAGGTCCCCGAGGTCTCGAAGCTCTTGGTCGCCTTGGAAAGACAGCAAAGCCAGACACGTGCCAGCTTCCCCCATCCCCACAGGTGGGATGCTCCTTCTGCACAGCCACGCAGGAGTTAAAGCTCTGAATCCTCTGCCAGCCAAGCGGAGATAATAGCCTTTCTCAGATGAGCGCTTAATGGCCGTAAGGGAGGATTGTAAATGGATTATATTTTTATTTTAAACTAGCAGTAAAGCCAGGACCAGATCCAGAGAGGGGAAACGAAGGCACACACGTGGATGCAAGAGGCAGAAGATGGAATCACCAGCCTTCCATAAGTACCCTCCCTGTACAAATATCTCTGTTTCTAAAGGTTTTGTTTCTAATCAGACACCGTTCATCCCAGCCGAGTGCCTGCGCTCTTATCTCGCAAGGAGATGTTCGGTGCAGGACTGCTTCTGAACTCACTCTGCCTCTTTCTTCAGGCATCAGAAAGCTCTTGCTGCCAGCAGAAAAATCAGCCCATTTCAATAAAAGGCTGGGGACAGGACTCAGGAAGAGCTATTTCTTGTTTGCAACTTTTTATCCACCTGAGACACCTCCTCAGGGAGGCTTTTCCCAGGCATTAGCCCAAGGCAGTGGTGCCCTCCCAGGCTTGGGAAGGGAATTTAGCTGCCTGAGTGACTTGTGTACAGGTGACAGAGAGATTCCTAAGTGAGAATGAGGTTCGCTTTCACCCAGGAATGCCCTTCAGAATACGTTGCAGTGAACCCCTTGGCTTCGCAAAAGTGATGCAGGGGTTTTCCAGGCTGTCTCAGAAATTTAAGCATGTCTTTCACCATTTTTCACAGCAGTAGGGCATGGGATTCTTCCCAATAAGCCTCGTACACACCAAGGATGTAATAAATTCTATGTATTGCCCACAGAGATGGATATAATGGAATGAGCTGCCTAGCGCAGCCAGGGAATGGTGATGAGCGAACATGGTTGCAAACTCTTGTATGAACCTTAAGTTCATGCCAGCAACTTCCCAGATCATCTTCCCATCCCAAAGGTACCAAAAAGCCACCATCGATGCTGTCCCCGGCGATGCTCTGAGCCACAACCACAACAGACATCTTTTAAGGGGGGAGCAGATGAAACAATTAGGACTTGGGAAACTTGAAGCTTCTTATTTTCATTTCAAAAAACAGAATATCTGATCAAAACAGTTCACTGTGCAGGCAGCAAGGAAGAAAAGAAGCCTGCCCTGGTTTAATGCATGCAGTGATTTAATTGATATAATGATCCTAATGTTCTACTAAAGGAACGCTGCAGCCTGAGTTATATCAGATAAACTCGTTTTTTCCTCTTCTGCAATTAATATGATCTATGTCTATTTTCCAAGCACTGGGAGATTAAAACCGGGATCGATGAATTTTCCAGAAACTAAAATCTGTCAGAGAAGAGTGTTGTATTAGAAGGAAAAGCCCAGATTTGACCCACTGGTGGGTGACATGGGCTGCAGAGGGGCTGCTGAAGCTGTAGCAAAGAGTCTTCAAGAGCAGGGCTGTGAGGCAGAAGAGCTCAGTGGGCATCCTGGGCTTGGCCAAAGTGGGCCAAGGAGGTGTAAGAGGAGCAGAAGTGTCTTTCCCTCCCCGTGCATGAAGTTCCCTGTGGTTTTTCTGCCAGCCACGGGCACCTTGCAGGCAGGGGGGGAAGCCCCAGCAGGAACGGGGGCTGCAGGCAGCCTGCCTTCAGGAGTGAGGGATGGGTCTCATAAGTAGAGAGGAGAGAGAGAGACTGTCTTCTGCTTGGAAGAAACTAAATCACTTAGTTCCTATTATATTAACATCCAGAAAACCCGATGGGACTTTGCCTACATGAGGAAAACTTATTACAGCCTATAACCAACCACCATTAGTTACAGGCAGCGCCAGACTAAACACTGCAGGGAAATTAAGCTGTTTGTTTAATGCTTTTTCCATGCTCTCCTATTAGAGACAAACAGCTTTGATCTCCCGGGACTCGCCTCACCAGGCCAAGGCCAATGCTTTTATCTATTTCTAAGGAGGGTTTTATCCTTATCTCTTATTCTTGTGGTTCCCCCCTCTCACCGTTTTCCCATCATTTCCCCACTGGAACATGATGTGCTGGTGAGATGTGGAGGCACTACTGGTCCTCAACCTTGGAGCCTCATCCCAAACTTTCCCCTGAGGACATGGCTTGTCGCAGGTCCTCGGGAGTACCCTTCCCCTCTCTGCAGGCAAAAGACCTGCAGAGCAGAGCAGGCTTGGCCACAGACCCCACGGGCAGTGGACACATCGCTGAGGACCAACAAAGGTCCCAGCTCCTAGTTAAGTCTCATTATTTTACTAGCTAATATACTATGTAATTTTGCAGCAATTATATATTACCCACAGGAAAAAAAAAAAAGAAAAGCACAAATTACAATGAGGAGGGTACAGTGGGACCCACTTGCCATTTAAAATGCAGGAACTGTGGCTGCTGCGTAATTAAATAAAACTTGCTCAGTAGATGAGAAAGCATTTCTTGAGCAGCGACTCGGTCCCCAGAAAAACTTGCCAAGAAGTTTTCAGCAGAAGGGTTTTCCACTGGAGAGGTAGGAAGGCACAGAAAATTAAAACATCTTGCAGAAATCCACTGAGAGACAAAAAATCAAAGCAAGTCTCTGGATCGCTGGTGCCAAATACAACTTCCAACATGTAAAATCAAATAATTCTGGTTTGACCTTATTGTTTCATTTCATTTACTTGAAGTTTTAGCTTGCAGTGAATCATGAAGTTTAGCATGTAATGGTGAAGAATTAACATACATATAGCTTAATGCAACATTAATAGACGGGTACAGTAATATATAACACAGCTGGTTTGCAGGTTTTATGAAGCTTCACCCTTCCTGGAGTGAAGCATTTTTGCCTTATTGAAACAAAGTCATTTGTGTTGTCAAAAGGAAGCAATTTGAGCATTTTGAGCTGATCAGCACACCCCCCATCCTCTTTTATTCTGATGAGAAAACTGTCTTGCTGTTGATGTCTTCGTTGCTATTTGATGTCTCACATTGGAGATGCTTTAGAAACGCTGGTGTGCAGGTGGTGCTGGTCACTTGTGTTTAATACTTGCCACCAAGGGGACCTCAAACATGTGCCAGACAGTCCTGATTTCACCCTGCAGGTCACTTTGGTGCCAAGAAGCTGGGCACCACGAGGAGCTTCGTGGAGGAGTGGGCTTGGTGCTGGATGAGCTCCTGCCCCAGCCCAGCTGATGAGCTTCTCCAGCAGCTGGAAAATACTCCCATCCCTCTGCTAGCACATCCTATAGCTTTCCCTGAAGGACTTGGTGTCTCCTTTGTTCCTCTGGTGGATTTTCTGAGCTTCCCAGGTACCTTAATGCCAGCAGCACTGTGAGATGTGCAGAGCAAAGCAGGAGGAACGTGAAGCCAAACAGAAGCAGGAGGAGAAATCTCCCTTGGGCAGGCAGACCATGGAATTGTAGAATGGTTTGAGTTGGAAGGGACCTTTAAAGGCCATCTAGTCCCACCCCTCTGCAATGACCAGAGACATCTTCCACTCAACGATGTTCCTCCAAGCCCCCTCCAACCTGGTCTTGAACCCCTCCAGGGATGGGGCAGCCACAGCTTCTCTGGGAAACCTGGGCCAGGCTCTCACCACCCTCACAGCAGAGAAGTTCTTCCCCACATCTCATCTCAATCTCCCCTCTTTCAGTGTCAAACCCTTCCCCCTCCTCCTAGGGCTCCCCTCCCTGATGGAGAGTCCCTCCCCAGCTTTCCTGGAGCCCCTTTAGGGACTGGAAGGGGCTCTAAGGTCTCCCTGGATCCTTCTCTTCTCCAGGCTGAACCCCCCCAACTCTCTGCCTGATGCTCTGGCGGGAAGGGACCAGCTGTAATGAGCAGGACGAGAGGAAGAGGAGCCAAGCTGAGGACCAGTAGGAAAACAAGTGGTCTGGGAGCTCCCAGCCCCCTCCCCAGCTTCAATCCCTGGCAGGTGTTGCGGCAGAAACAAAGGTAAAATTACAGGCAATAAAGCTGGAATCTGCGCCTGGACCATCGCAGTGAGGGGGGGAAACGCAACAGCACGAAACCCCTTGCACAAAGTCAAGGCCGGCAGCGGTGCGGGGATTCTCCAAGCATCCCAGAGAAAGACTGATAGCTAAAATTTACTGCCTATTTCTCACACGCTGGTGATGGCTCCTATAAAAGCCAGGCACAGGCTTGCTGGCAGGTATTACGGGCGCCGAGTTTAACGCACATAAAAAGCAGATGTGTGTAGGTGGGGCCGCAGCAGGGAAGGGCTCTCAGCAATATTCGGTACTTTTCCTCCGGTGAGAAGAGCTCTTCCAAAGCAGATAAAAGTATTTTTGGTGGTTTTCTGGCCAAGCTGCAAGGTTATAAGGGGGAATTGCTTTAAGCTGAGAAAAACACAGACAGGTTGGGAAGTCAAGAATAATTTTGTTTGGGGCCAACATAAAAGAGATTTAAAATTAATTGCCCTTTTAGGGGTGGGTGTCTGCTTGAGTGCTTGAGTCCCTCTCCAGACAACAGGCTCCTTCCAGATGCATCCCAAGGGAGGGAAGATGACCCTACAATGAGTGTTGCAATGAGGGTCCCACACACCGGGGGGGTGGCTGCCCTTCAGGGACGCCCTCCTCACCCACACCATAATGGTACCTATCATAGTTTCATAAATAATCATCCACTGTAGGATTTATGGGAGCAAAAACCAATTTCTATTCAGGGTTTGTCTGTAATATCCCAGTGAAAATGCCTTCCCTCCTCTGCAGAGCAGATGAACCTGTGAAGGTAGCTCTACACCACTTAAAAACACACATCTCCTCCTATCACTGTTCTCCTCTAACCTCTGCCTGGGGCTTTATGGTCCCCTCTTATGGTCCCTGTCCACCCCAACTGTCCCATGGGCTTCATCCCAGGTTCTCAGAAGGAGAAAGATGAGTGAAGAGCAGCAAAGCCTTCGGGTTTGTCCATCAAAGTGTCTCCGCGCAGCCCTAGCAGTGGTCATTAGAGCTTGGAAGGGACCCGGGGGGAGAGAGGTGTTAAATATTTACTGGGCAGGCATTTTTTTTCGCTGAGCAGCCAGGAGAAAGGCCGGATCTTGTAAATCTCAGCCGACCAGCCTGCCTGTAAAATCAGATTAAAGAGGCAGAGCCTGGCGAGGGAGGGAGGGAGGGAAGGAGGGAGGAGGTAGCTGGTACATGCAGAGGGGCTGGCAGGGGTCCTAGGGCACCTCAGACCCTCTTGCCTCACTTGTTTCACGAATCCATCAAATACTGTGAAATCAAACAACCCCTCTTGAAGGCAGGTTAAAAAAAAAAAAAAAAAAGGAATCCCATCAATCTAAAGATCATCATCCCTTTAACGTTCTAACAACTGGCCCAGGGAAGCAAAATGCATAAGAGACATTAAATGTCTCCCCTGTTAATAAAACGTATTTACGGGAACGCTTTTATTGCCAGTTGACATTTCAGTATTGAGCGCAATGGGGTGGTTGTCACTGAACAGCACTTTTTTCCCCTTTTTTTTTTTTTTTGGCATAGAGAATTTTAACTTGATTTTCTCAAGTAAAATCAAGGGACAGTTCAAGGACTGTAAGGAAAACCCATCTTGGGAGGTGGGGAGCTGGTCTAGTTTCTTCTCTTCTGTGAGAGGAGTGGGACTGCGGGGGGGTTCTGCAGCAGGACGTGTTTAGGTGAGGTCAGGAGCAGGACACAAGGTCTCACTGAGCACCCAACACCCCCATCCTCACATTACCCACCTTCAGCTTGATGCCGGGTACTCTTCTAGATCCCCCCAAAAAAGAAAACCCAAAGGATGTTTAACACCTTATGGTCAGCAAGGTTTCCAGGCTTTGGATGGATCAGACATGGGCAGGCTGAACATCCTACAGCCCAGGCCACAGTGAGGTGTCCTTCCTGGCTTTGAGTCTGGTCAACAGGCAGAGGAACGCCCAGTGCAGGAACAAAAATGTCGTGAACCAAGGGCTCTGAATGCTTCCTTGAGCTCTTGAGTCTGCTCAAGAGCCCACCACAGTGACGTGACTGTCACTGGCAACACAGAGAGGTGGTCGCCCTTTCTTCTAGGGAAGGAATGTACCCTAAACCCAGCTCAAGACCAATGAACCAGCGCTCTCAGTTCCTCCTCTTCCAGATGTCAGCAGCACCCCTGTCCCCAGAGTTGGAGTGACACGATCCACCTCAAAACCTTATTATGGACTGAAGCTGCACTGAAATGGGAGTCCTGGACACGACAGCTTGATTTTCGCAGGAAGCAGGGGTATGATGAGAAACAACAGCATCTCCTGTGCCAAGTGCACATTTGGTCTCAGATATCTCTGGGGTCACTGAGTGGATTTCCCAGGCAGAGGATTACTGCAGTCAGATGGATCTGGGGTTTTATCTTCCTTGCATGTTTTCTGCCTTGGAACTCCTCATTATATATTTCTAAATGCCGTTCTTTGAAAGCACTAGCAAGCACAAGAGATGCAGAAAGAAAAGAGGCTGAGCTGCACAGACTGACCATCAATCTCGTGAGTGAGGAGAGCATCTGCTCATCCCAGGGCTCTGGGCATCCTGACACGCGCTGGTGGTGGCCCTTGATTTACTGAAGCAGCCGTGGCCAGCTGAAACACTGGAGATGCCAACAGACCCATGAAATCAGCTCTGCTGGCCACCAGTGCCTCAGATTCAAGAGATGCTTTATGGACTCACCTCCCTGCAGCCAGCCATGGTGCAACCATCCAGAAGAGGGATGGCCAAGAGAAATTAAGCAGATGGTGGGAAAAGCTCTGTGGAATCCAAGCCTGCATCATCAGAGATGGATTTGGTGATCTAGAATGGCTCCTCCACATCTGCCTGCTGGCCCTCATGCCAGGTCTCGACCCAGGATAGGATGTGCTGGGAGGGAAGCAGGTCACAAACCACATGTACATCAACTTCTTGTTTGCTGAAAACAAATTTATTTTTCTTACAAGTAAATATTGGCCATGGCTTCACCTCAATCAATATTTACTCCATGGGTCAGTAGATCATGATAATCACTTCAAGCAAAGGCAGTGTCGTTCCGCTTCTGTTTCTATTTATACTTCCTTCTTTTTTCTTGGGGGAAAAGTTCCTAGACCCAGTGAGTTGTATGGTGGTGAGTTAACAGAGCTTCAAAATCTTCCTGAAATGCCTTAAAAGGACACTCTCAAATACCAATATCCATATTTTATAACAATGCAGGATATATGCATATATTCTCTTGATTTTTTTTTTTAAGAAGAGATGAGAATTTCTTTTGAGATTTCATGCCCAGAACGTTTTGTTTCAAGCCCACAGCTTGCTGGAGAGTGAGGGACGATGCTAGTTTCCAGAGATGAATGACTTTCAAAAAGCGCTAAAGAGAGAGTAATTTAGACCTGTACAAAGTGTTTGCTTTTAGTCATTTAAAGTGATACTAGACTTTATTGTAACTATCTATTTATTAAGAATGGCAGGATTTATTCTTGTTTTCAACCACTTGGGCACAAGCCTGGGGTCACTCCTTTGCAAAAAAAAATCTCTTAACCTCTTTGGAAAATGCTGAAACAGAGAATCTCTGTCCTGCACAAAGGCTGTTCTAAGAGAAAGCCCGAGTTTCTCTGCCGGGGAGGCAGCCGGGAGCCAAGAGCCCTGGGTCTGCTTTCAGCTTTTCTGGCGGGAAGATGCGATGGCAAAGGGACAGAGCAGATGGTGGAAGCAGGAAAAAAAGGGGAGCCCCGGGGAGAAGCCTTTGGGCAGATGGGAAAAAGACACAGACAGGGTTTTGTAGGAGAAGAGAGGTGGGTTTTTTTCTGCAGGAGTGACCCAGACAGAGAAAAAGGTGATCAGGGTGGGGACAAACCTGAGCTTCGGGAGGACTGATGTGGATGGTCTTGGTGGATGCAGTCACAGGCTCCCACCGATGGCAAACAGGCACCAGGGAGAGCAGAGCTGGGCAGGAGGGGTTCCTGGAGAGGATGGGTCACTGCTCTGGGGGGTCTGGAGGCATGGGACAGCCACGGGGCAGTCTGGACCATACTATCATCCATCCAGGGCAGCAGAGCCCAGTGGACAGCAAGAATTTGGGCTGAAACAGCTGAGTCTCCCACCACCCAGGGGTCTCGGGCAAAGCCATAGAGTGGGAAGGACACATTGTGCTGCCAGGCAAGGGGGACCTTCATCCCATCTGGAAACTTCATCAGGAGAGATATAATTCCTCCCATTGAGCTGTCTTTATCAACTCAGTCCATAGGTGCCCGTCTATGCAGGGCTGGCAAACATCAGTGCCTTCAACCTTCACAACCCACACATGAGAAATCATTCCCTGCAAATATTCCTGATCTCAGGGCGCCTTGGAACATGCTCAGGTCTGCAACACTGAGGGCAGTGGAAGGACCTGCACAAGGCACTGGGGAATACTGGGGCTCCAACAGACAGGACTGGCCTCCCTATAGGGGAGATATGAGATGGTGTGAGAGTCTGATTTCTGAGACGATGGGTAGAACCCAGCTGAGGAGAGAGATAAGGTTATTTCCCATATGGAAAAGGCTATGGGGGTATGGGCTGGAGTGAATGAAGCCGGTCAACTCAGGAGAGCATCAAGCAAACGGTATTAGGAGCCCACACCCAGCATGGTGCCTTCTCCATGCCTCCTAGTGGTAGGGACACCTCCCACTAGACCAGGTTGCTCCAAGCCCCGTCCAACCTGGTCTTGAACCCCTCCAGGGATGGGGCAGTCACAGCTTCTCTGGGCAACCTGGGCCAGGGTCTCCCCACCCTCCCAGCAAAGAATTTCTTCCTAATATCTAGTCTAAATCTCCCCTCTTTTAGTTTAAAACCATTCCCCCTCGTCCTATGGCTCCCCTGCCTGATCAAGAGTCCCCCTCATCTCTCCTGGAGGCCCCTTTAGGTATTGGAAGACTGCTATAAGGTCTCCCTGGAGCCTTCTCCTCTTCTCTCCTCTTGTCTCCTCTCCTTTCTCCTCTCTGTAAGACCAACATCTCCAAAGAGAAGGACAAGTGGGGATGAGGGAATGATGCAGGAGAAAGAATTTGAAGCATCCTGCACAAGTGCAGTGGCTTTGATTGGGCTGGGACATTAAACACCGACCTAGCACCCCACGGTGCAGCAGCAGCAGCAGGGCCACGGTGGTGCCAACGTCACGAGACGTCTGGAAGCAAGGGACCTGCTGCTCATCACGTAGGCGACAGGAGGTAAGGCTTGTGCGCTCCCCTGGGAGTCCTTCAGCTCAGCATTTCAGATGGGATTTAACCCTTAAGTGCACGGGAGCGAGCGAGTGAGCAAATCGCCGGTGATGCTCAGCACAAAATGGTACACATGGAGCCAGCAGCCCCACACAACGCGAGCAAAAATGATGAGGAGAACCATTAAATATCAAAAAAAAAAACAAAAACCTGCTGAAAAAACACCACCGCTGACAGGGCCGTGTCTGCCAGAGCCGCTTGCTGCTCTCTTTTCATGTTTCCACTGACTCCCCAGAGACCCCGCGACGAAGGAGGCGCAGAGAAATGCTAGAAAACGAGACGCAAACGTTCACGAACCAGAAGCGTCTCCTGTTTTTTATAGCATTTCTTCTGACCGCAGAGGAATGCCTTTGAAACCAAAACCTCCGGAAAAGGCTGCGCTTGGGAAATTGTTGTTGATACGAGGTTTTTTGAACTTGAGCGTTCGTGCTAATGGACGCCCTGCTGAGCAGTTGCGGCGCGGAGCACAGGGCGGTGGAAGGTCTCTCCTTTCTGGCCTTTTAGAGATTGACCACAACCCGTGGGTGGAAGGAAAATGAGGAAAAAGATGGCTTTGAGCAAATCATGATCTCGGCCCCAAATAAAGCGGATGCATAGAATCAAAGGAGACGGCTTCCTACTTTAGCTCTGAAGAGGAGCAGCAGGGGAAAACATGAAAAGAGCAGTGCAACTCATCACCGGGTTAATCCATGCCAACAGACACGAGTGGTTTCCCACCCTGTGGCCATGCAAAAGGATCCATAAGATGCCAGGCTCAGGCAAATTCTCTCCCCCTACCCTCAAGCCAAGCTTCCCTGAGGGGAGGCAGGGCTGGTGCTGGTGGAGATGGAAGGAGGGCCTGGCCTGATGACCCAAGTCGGGCAAAATAAGCATGATTTTCATCACCATGATTTTCAGGTGGGCTGGGGATTTCCAGAGCCGCATTTTCAGGGACCCAACTTAGGATACTTAGAGGTGCTTGATTTTCAAAAAACGTAGAGACTTTGCTTTCTGGTGAAAAAAAAAAAAAAAAAAAAACAAACAGGAAAAAACAGCTTTTGTGTGGACTCTTTAGAAAAGCTGTTGTGCATCACCCAGATGTTGCTGTGGCTGGGCTCAGGACTACATCTAGACCCCCGAGAGACCAGTATACTCGTTAAGACACAAACCCTTCCAACTTTTACCATGGGGGCTCCACAGGAGCTGCAAATGGTCCTGGACCCCCAACCTGTGCTGACCCAGGACACTCACCACAGACTTCCCACTCCCTATGTGTTTTATCCCAGGAACAAAGCCATCGGCAGCCCGGGAAAAAAAAACCCAATGGCTGATGCTTTGCAGTCTCAGCTTCCTAAATACTGTATGAAGAAGAGAGAGGCTTTCACGGCACATTTCTTCTGTTGGTTTAATCCAGCCGCTCCTGAAGATATAAATAGCACCCACGTGCTCCTCCACTCCCCCCACCCAGCAGCGATGGGAGCTGATCCCATGGGCAGAGACATCATGCAAAGTCACAGTAAAACCATCTCGAGTCTTTTGGTTGCTGTTCCTGGCCAAACTTGCCCCTGCAAGTCTGGTCCAAGCAGCAGCTGAAGTGGGACATGTCACCCTGGTCCAGGGGCCCTCAGGAAGATGGTCTAGGGCCTCTTCTGCCACTTATCACACCTACGGCTCCTGTGTGGTGTCACCTCTGGCCACGATATTGCTGTTGCGCCCTGTGCCAGAGATGTGTGAATTTCCATGACGTTTCTCGGAAAAATCCATTTCCAGACAGAACAAGCAATTATTGCCAAATAACAGCAAGACCTCGGGGACCTTTGAGGCAAACAACACCTTGGAAAATCAAGTACTGGTTGTGTTTTGAAAGAGCTCCAGCCACGGATGAACAGACCTCCTTGGGCCGGACCCAGGTCAGGCCTTTGACATCCCATGGCAAGGGCTACAGCAAGAGGTCCTGAAAGCCAATATTTGGGTTTGGGCCAGTAGAAGTCACCTACTTAGGGTGCTTGCAGGCATGAGAAGAAGGACCAGAGGCATGGCTGCAACGGCTCTTCAGGCCTCCTGGAAGAGAGGGAGAAGGAGAGAGGGAGGTTTTTCCCTCCTGCTGCTGCACGTCAAGCTGCCACCTTGGATTTCACACTTGTGAAAGCATGAGATGAGCAGCTCCCAGGCAGTGGCTGAGGATGGCCACTGCTCATCCCCTCATTGGGGAGGAGGAGCATCCTCCGCTCTGTGGTGGCCAGAGAGGACAGGAGGGCAGGCATCCCATGTCCATCCCTCACTCCCTGCTCCGTCCCAGCCCAGGGACTGGTCCAAATGCTGCAGCAGCAGCCAAAGGATGGGGAGAAGATCAGTGTGTGAACACCTCTGCCATCTCAGGGGAGGGTCTCTGAGCACGTGTGAATGAATAACGTTCTCAGAGGCATCCTGAATATTAATAAACATCAGTAATGAAGTGTCAATATGATCCCACATCCTGTACCTGCCTCCCAGCTCCCCCAGTCATGCCGTAGGCAAAATTCCCATTCAAGTCAGCAGGAGGGAGGCTCTGGGCTTTGCTCATGAATAACTCATCCATCCCCTGCCCACGCCAGAAACCCCTTATTCCAGCCCCTGCCTCCACAGAGATTTCTGTGCCAGACAGAAATGCCAGGAGCCAAAACAGGACTCACTCGGGATCTGGTGGAGATGTTTGTTGGGATGAACTGGGGCGTGTATGACCTCAGGGTCCCTTCAGACTCTGACCACATGGGTAGCTCTGCATCGCTGACCCCATCCATGCCAGAAGATGCTCCCTGGCAGGGGTTTCCTAGGAGGCAGGAGTGGGGTTACCATCGGTCTACATACTCTGCTGTCCTGATTTAGCTGCTTTGGGGACTAAGCCTCTAACAGGAGCCAGGAGCTGCTGGGACCACCCAAAATGGGCATTTCCTGGGCTGCGGTGGGGCCACAGAACAGCCCCAGCCACCAAGGTTTGGGCACGGGTCCTCTCCACTCAGCCAGGTCGCACCGTTTTTCTAGGGCACATGAAGACTGGTGTCCTGAAGCCATCCTTGATAACGATGGCAAAGGCACTCACCCCAATTAACCTCATAATGCCTGGTAGGTGGATCCCAACCTCCATCTGGTTGGGATCTCCTTGCTCCCTGCAGCATAAAGCAATCATTAGGTAAATAATCTTTATTTTGTCATGAGTGAGGAGCCTGGGGCCAATGACTCGAGCTGCAGGACAGACCCCCAAAGGTGACTCGTCCCCAGGCAGGCACCTCCCCAGGCGTCTGGAGGCTTGGCCAGTCACAGCCTTGTGGCTTCCTGATTTCTTAACTGATTTGGATTTTTTCTCATGCTTCCACTATATCAAGGACTTGCCAAGTCAGAAAGAAGATGGGGTTTGGGTTTTCCACACACACAAACAAGGGATCTTGGAAGATTATTCTGGTTGTCCATCTTGGCTGGTTTGTTCATGGTTTGCTAACTGGAACAACCAGCAAAGCCACACTGAATGCACTGCTGTCAAACATTGCACCCCTGAGGACACCAACAACCCTTAATGGCCCCGACTGGCCTCACCTGGGGCCTCCACCCACTCCCATGGGCCCAGGAGAGCTATTTAAGTTTGGCCCCAGGTTTTTCCTCCCTGAGCTGTGCTGGAGGAATGCTGGTCTTCAGTTCAGCTGCAGCTTGTTCCTGGCTGTGGAGACCCCTAATCTGGGCCTCAGTCTGCAGGCTGACCTTCTACCTTGTCACTATGGACCTGCCTGATGCTCCTGACCCATGGACTGAGTTCCCAGCTTGATCTTGGACCTGCCTCATCACAGTGGTATTGCCTTATGATTGGGGCTCCTCGTTGGACCTGGCCACCATCTCTCTGTCTGTCCTGCTTGGGTGATGTGGGACTAGGTCCTGGCTGGCCCCTGCCCTGATGCCTGTGTGATCTACCTTGGCTCTTGGCTCATCTTCCTGAAGGCAGCAGCCCTGCTTTTGCTGCTCCATGATGACTGGGAGCAGCATAAAACAAGAAGAAAAACCTGGGGGGAAAAAACCAACAAGGTAGGTTTATGCATGGAGTATGTTCTTTCTTGAAAGTGCTTTGCATCTTTTGTAAAGAAAAAAATGTGTTTTGATGAGTGAAATGAGGTGTTTGTCCAGAGTAAGGCAGAAAGAAAAAATGCAACCAGCCACACCTCCTGCTTTCTCATTAACTTCCCAGCTTCATCACAGCTCTCCCTCCTTGGCTAGATGCTTGCCCATTAGTATTATTAGCTGGGTGGAAGTAGCAGTTTGCAGCCACTACCAAAGGAAAACTATTTTGAGATATTATAAACACCCTGTTCTTTCAGTCTCATGCTAAAATGCTTTGATTTCTAGACAGATGAAGTCCTTTTTTTGTTGCAAAATAGGTAGAATATGGCTTATTGTATTTATCTGCCTCACTATGGCAGGAGTCTCCTCTCATGAGAGGTAAGTGTTGGCTTCTTATGGACCATCTAGAGTCTTATCTCTCACAGGAAGGATATTTTTTTTATGAATGGGAAACAACAGACAAAGCATTTCATGGTATCCACTGCTCTCCTCTGCCAGCCATTGCTGAACTAAGGGAGGAACCAAAGACTTCAGAGTCCTTGCTGAATCCCTTGAGTTCTCTTCAGCAACCAGGTCATATCAACCAATTAATGCATATAGACAGACTTTTATGAAAAATGCATGACAAATGTACATCTCATCTCAGGAAACGAAATGTACATCTATTTCAAGCCTGGAAATGCACCAGAACCTTGAGGAAGGTACCTGAAGTTCACCGGAATGATCTTGAAAATATGGAGAAATTATTCTGCCCATACTGCTAAGGACTTGAGTGCTCTTTGCTGCATCTGGCTCACACGGTCAAGAAAAAATGCATAGTGTCATCTTGCTAACGTTTCTAATGCCAGGGGCACATCTGAGCCCTTCTATAATAAACATGGTGGTGGGAAAGGTGGAGTCCCTTCCATTCAAGGAGGGAGTCTCACTCTTGGCACCTTACTGTCTCTTCTGGAGACAGAGCCTCTGCCCTTATGGGGAGGGATTCCTGGACATGAGCTTGAAAAACTGGACTCTACCTGGAGACCAGCAACAAGTGGAGCATTTCAAAGGTCTGTCCTGGGACCTGTCCTGTTTAATGCTTTTAATGACCCATAGGGGATGGAATACTTGCTCAAGGCTTGCAGGTGACATCAAATAGGGGGGAGCAGTCGATGTTCTTGAGGGCAGCGTTGTAGTGACTGAACATCTCAATCCATTCCTTTCTTGGGAAGCTCCTGAACCCTGGAAAATTAAAATAATCAGGAAAGCCTGTCCTGCAACCACAGTCTGTGTAATAAAATCCAGTGTACACCCCGAGATGTGCACAAATAGGCATTTTTTCCTCTTTTCTGATTGTTCAGAAAGTACCTGAATCCTGGTTTTCTGGGAGAGAAGTGTCCCAGCCAGCTAGCAGGAGAGCAGGAGGGAATTTTTGTCCTGGCCCAGCAGCACACGTGGGGGAGATGGCACATCCAGGGCCACAAAAATCATAATGAGTTCCTCTGTTATACGCTTGTCAATGGCTTATTGCTTCATCGACCAAGCCAGTGACCGGGTGTGAATCACAAAGCCAAGCAGGCGGGGACGAGTCAATGCACTGTAATTCCTCCCTTTCTATCTCTCTGGAGAACACACACTGAAGTTGTGCAGTTGTTACTGATGTTGACAGTGAACAAAATAAGGGAAAGGGGCAATTTTTCCTTTGGAGGTCTGTGGTGCCTCCACATCGTCGTTTACTTGACTCTGCCAAGAGCTATTGCCTTAACCCCTAGAGAATTTCATGCTACTGACCTTGGTCTTGATTTATCATTTTAAGGCTAACCATGAGTAGTTTATTCTATGCAGATTGTTTAGATAATCCCACAGTTGATACCAACCTACAACCAACTCCAGTTGGGGGCTGGCTGTAGCTCACATGGCACCTTTGGTCCGTCACCTGCCTGTGCTCTGGACTACACAGTTCATCCCTGGATGGAGCGATGAGGATTTGGAGATTTAATTCCCTTGGATTTCTGAATATAATCATACTTCAGATATCAGTTCACTTCAGAGCTGGAGCAGAGGTGTGCGAAGGACAGTTGTGTTTGTCACAAGAGCATCTTCAGGCCATCCTGCCTCCCCTGGTGAGGCACTGATGGACCCTCTGTCCTAGATCTACACTGGGGCCAAACACTCATCTCTGCTGCCCAGAGCTGTTAAAGACCTCTGTCCTGCAGCAGAATTGATTTACAATGCATCTAACTGAATTGTAAGAGGCATTGTTTACCAAGAATCCCACAAATTTCCCCTGGTCTTCTCTCTATCCTGAATTTCAATAGGCTACTGATCTATCACGCTTGCTGTGATTCCAGATGGCCTCAGCTCAAGACCATCTGTCAGGAAAAGACTTTTCCCCATGGATCTTCCCAGCAAGCAAGCATCTGCACACCTTCCTAACATCCCCAGTTCAGAGCCAGGCTTTTGTGCTTCCCCTAGGAGTGAGAATTGTCCTGCAAAGGATTACTTGAAGGGCCAATTGCTTAAGTACCTTTGTTGGCTTGGTATGGACATCAAGAATGGTCTTGGCTTCCTATTGCTACTTATCTCATGAAAGATAACATGCAAGTCCCCTTCCCATATTCTTCTGTAGGCTTTTGTTTGGTCTTGAGGCTCCTTTGTGTGTGTGCTCTTGCACAGGGTGCTAGGTCACCAGAAGGAAGTCATTCAGAAGTCCCTACAAACAGATTTTTATTGGCAAATAAATATAAAAATTTCTCACTTTTGAAAAGATTTAAAGAAAAATTCAAGAAAGAAAACTTTTTTTTTTTTTTTTTTCTACCTGCCTGGCTAAGTCAACAACACTTGTCCCTGCGCTAGCTATCTGTATCTCTGTTAATCCTTCCCTCCCTCAAACAGCATCCAAACCAGATGACCACATTCACCCAGTTTGAACAGAGGTGCAGAAAACTTAAGGACAGTCAGGCTCTTACTGGCCTCATAACAAACAGCAGGTCAGAAAGCTTTTTCTACCTCATTCTCTTAATATGTTTTTTCCCCTCCAGATTTTACTGGGGGGGGGGGGGGGGGGTGTGGGGTGTGTGCTCCTGTAGCCAAAAAATATCATATGTCAGGTGTGTTTTTCTGCAAAAGTTTAAGAAAAAATTTTTCCATTTCAGCATTGGCTCTAATAAATAACAAAGACTTAAAGCCTCAGACTTAGCTGGAAATGTTATTAGTAACTGGGAAGACTCAGGGTTTTTCCCTCATTCTTGCTGAGAGAGATGAATCTCATAATCTCCAGTGGAAAAGCAGCAAAGCTAATGTATATACATTGCCAGCCCAGGCTAGAAGGGTAATTTTTTTTTGGCTGTGAGACATTGGATGAAGCTGTCTCTGTGGTTCCTGTCTTTGTGGGAGATGAGTTTCATTCAGACCCTTCTGTCTGCTCAATTTCTTGGCTCTGTGTTTACTCTGGGAGCTGGAGCAGGTCTATAGTGCCAGAGATAAGGCAGGGGGTTTTAATAATTTCTAACAGTTTGTGCACAGAGCCCAAAACAGGGAATTTATTACTTTACTGTCATAAATTCAATACTGCTGCCACAAGACCAGCAATTCCACTACTTATATCCTGAGATGCAGGTGGACAGTGGGGTGTCTTCATAACATCCACTTCGGGCTGTGTCAGACCCCAAACACAATGCTGTGACACGATCTTGGCTGAGAGCACCTTCTTCCTGTGTGACCTTCATGGGGGCTTTGGCTGCCTGACTTGCATTTTGGATTTTGTGGATTTTGGCATTTTGCTTTTCTTGAGTGATGGCAGGACCCCCAGCCCCACCACTGCTGGGTCTGGTCTTAGGACGGGGGTACTATCTCAGAAGTGCTACTGCCCTATGGTGGCACTATACGCTCTGCAATGTCAGCTGTATTTCAAGTTGCTTTGAAAGGAGAGGGGTTTTTCCAAGGAGCTTTTGTGCCATGTCGCTATTTCCCACTTTCACAGCTACAAGAGGAGATGGGGTTTCACCCCTGATCTGGAGCTGAACAGAGGAATCCCCCTCCAGAGGAACTGGGTGCTGAGGAGATACATCTCTCAGCTGACACTTCCATCCATCCATTCATCCCTCATGGTCTTCAAGGTATATTATGTTAAATTCTGGGCTGATATGGATTATTTCAACCAACAGATGTGTGGAACAGGCTCTCTGTGCACAGGATGGGTGTGCACAATGACTGCACCGATGATTTTGGGCCAGGGGGAGGAAGCAGCGCTTCCTGCAGATAACCCATCTCTTGTTTTTTCCGTTGGAGGACAGAGAGAAAGGACATATGGAGAACTTTGTACAGGAGATCTTTCAACGTCATTCAACCAAGTAATATTTTGAAGGCTGGTTCTACTAACCTAGCAGAAGGGGAAACTGGCTGAGGTTCAAGGACTCTTCCCTTGCTGATGCAGTTGAAACTTCACCCTTCTGGGGGCAGCATCCCTGTATGTAGTCCCAAGAACCAGGGACCCTGCCAGGACAACCCAATGACTGTCTTTGGACCAAGTGTGAGCCAACTGGGAAGGGCCAAACTGGAAGCTGTGGGGCCACAAGTCGGCTTCAGAGGGATGGTTTCCGTGTTGAGCAGGAAAAAAGAGCAAAACTACAGCAAAACAGTAAGGAAAAGAAAAAAGCTCCATCTTTGTGGGGTAGGCTATAAAGATCAACAGGCTTCAAAGGTCTGGTTGCTTCCACCCATTTGTAAATCAGCAGCACTGAAGTCAGCAGCCACCTCCAGCAGAGAAACTAGAAGGTGACTTTATGAAATCAGGGCTTTGAGAGGCCCTCATTGGAGTCGAGAGGTCTGCTCACTGCATGCATTAACATTGAAAAGGCTCCTGCTGAACCTTTGCAGCTGCTGATTGTGCTTATAATTCACCAGGGCTGCAAAAACCGGCCATTTTCACTCACAGCAGCGAGGCACAGCTCCGGCAAGGGAGTGCCCTGCTTGGACACAGCTTCCTCCTTGCTGCTGGCATCCATCCCTGCTCGTGTCCTGGGAGCCCAAGGCACAGTACACTCATGTGAGCCATTTCCCTGGCTGCAGGACCCAACCAAAAGGCCTTTTTTTAAATATAAGTAATTTTAGTATACCCATTTTACCATATCCACACAAGCAGATGTTCTGTGACGTGACTCTCTTGGTACTCCATGGACACACAGGTTAAAATGTGCATGTCTGGGGTTTGGATTCTAATTTTCACCCTCTTTGAGTGGAAGCTGGTGAATGTACACGCTGAGTGAATGTGATGATTGGTGATGTGGCTGGATCAGGGCTCAGAGTTTTGAAGATTCTCTGAAAGAATCACCATCAGGATGAGAGTTAAGGAGGGAGGAGAAGGCAGGCTGGAGCAGACCCCTGTGTGTATGATCCTCTGCAAGGGAGCCCATGGGTGTTAATTTGTTTTGCAGTCCATTGAAGGAGCTTGTGCCAAGCAGCAGTAACCCAAGACCAGATCTGTTTTAACTTGTTCTGTTCTGCTCCAGAGGAAGAGTTGGGTGATAACTTGCTGTTCACAACAGCGTTAAATGACTGTCCTTCCTGCAAGGACATGTAGTTACAAATCAGGACAGTCTGTGGAATGAAACGCTGGAAGTCCTCACCCAATTCCTGACCACCCAGGGAGGCTGGAGAAGGATTTGAGCTGGGATGATAAGGGTTGGGATGGGGCTGATGGCCCTGGGTATGTCAAAGAGGAACAGGAGATACGGCTCATTAGACCTAAAGAAGGCTTAAAGAGAAGCCAGAAAGGCCTGGAAACGTGGAGGAAAAAAGGGAATAGATGAGTAAAAACCCTTGGGGTGAGATGTTGGCTCCTCCTGCTTCAGAGAACCATACCAAAACGTCTTCTCCTTCCTTCCAAAGACTTCACTCATGCATAAAACAAGAAGCTGGGCAAGACGTTTTTATGCTTATGAGGCTCTCAGGAGGGAAGATGGGAACCTGAGGTCGGGGATGAGAGGAAGGACATGACCCAGGCTGGCAGCAGAGGTGGGAACGTGGTGACAAGTCACGACTCTGCAAGATGGATTTCTGCCAGGGGTAAGAGTAAGAGGGGAAAAATGTCTAGGAGTTTTTCTTGAAGGATGATATAGCTTGTGTTAGTCTCTTCTATTTCTCTTTCAGTTAGTTTTGATTTTCTTTTCACTTAGAGAATTGACTCTCCCCACCCTTGACTGCCCTGCTCAGGCAGTTGACCCCTAGAAAGCTGAGGAAAATGGGTAAAAATAAGCATTGAAATTTCAGTGGTGCTTTCATAATCCAGCAATGCAGGCACCACTATGAGTGGGGGCAGCAGCGCTGTCTTGGAAAATCACAGCTGAGTCTCAGAGCAGTTAAAAAACCCCCTCCAGTAAACTCTGCTTCCTTCTTCCTTTCTGGCAGCAGCAGGAGGATCTCCTCCCAGCTCACTTGGGCTCAGATTTATGGCCATGTCCTCATTCATACCCCCTTGCTGCTCACTAGGAGTCTTACAGCCCACCCTACCTAAAAAAGTTGAGAAAGGGATTTCTTTGCTGCTTTTTTTTTTTTTATCCCTGCAGAACTCCCCAGCTTGGCTGGTCTTGAGCTTCATTATGTAATTTTTGGCTTACAGAAAAGTGAAAATAATGAAGAGCTAAATCCCCCTGAGGAGACAAGAAGCCTCTGTGCTCCCACCTTCATAATGGCACATCCAGCCTCGGCTTGGGGGGATAACACTCGGATGAAGGTTGCCCTTGGGGCTTCCCGGGAACATCTCTTCTGTGTTATCTTGCCGGTCAAAGAAGTTGTCAGACACCAGGAATAATATGTGTTTGGCGGGGAGAGGTACCTCTTGCAAGGCTTTGCTGCCTGTCAATGCCTCGGAGACCACCCTGTGCCTGCCATCAGGCCAAGCTGTGAGAGCAGCTCTGTCTTCCTCAGGCTTTGCCCCAGAGGATGGAGAGTGTTAATGCGGTGCTGGAAGCCTCATGTTCCTGTCAAACCCCTAGTGATTAGTGTTCCCAGATTAATAGATACAGCCCTACTTAAAGCCCGATCAATAGTTTTCACTCACTATTTTTTGGGCTGGTTCCCTGGAGCTTAGGCATTAAGTGATCACTCCCGGAGATATATTGCAGGAGGTGCAGTTCTGTATGGAAATGAGCTTCCCGAGGAGAGCGAACGGTCAGGTAATAGCTCATGCCTTTGACCATGCCTTTATGGATGCCAACTGCCTGATGAGGGGTATGTATTATTTCAGGGCTGTGAGTAATTACTAACCTCATTTGGCGACTGATGTAACTAGAAAAGTTTCTTTCTGGGGACTCAACCAAGGGTTAGTGAATAAAGGGATGTGTACTGCTGGCTCTTCACAAAGGCAGGGAGTTTAATCATCCTGCCCAGAGAGAAGCCTGGTGAATCTCAGGTGAGATCAGGGGTGTTCTGCTGTTGTCCATCCCCTCACAGCCGTTTTAGACTTAGATTTGTCTCCCCGAGACACGCTTTGCCCAGGCACCAGCTCCCTGCAGCAGCTTTGTGAGAAACCTCGGAGCAGAGGAGGCGTTTGGCTGTTCCCGCGGTTTGGTGATATAAACTCTTGGGCCATGGGGCACATCTGCCACATTCTTGGGCCATTCCCACACATGGGCAATTCAAAGATTAAATACCCATTTTCATGAGCACATCTGGGTAGCAAAGAGGGTTCCTGTGTTTCTGTTTTCCTCCAGGCAGGGATGATGCCAGCCAGAGACCGTTGTCACAGGATAACGGGTCCCCTGCTGACGCGTCAGCAGCAAGGCAAAGCCCAGACACTTATTTTCCAAGCAGGAGATGCTCATCTTGTGACAGAGCTTCTTGTCTAATGACACTAAATGATTGATGCCGCAGATGCAATCATTTGCTTGGTTGGACGTTGTGGGAGCTGCGGTGATACACGCTGAAACCCATTACCGAACCACGCCGTCCTCATTGTCTCCCTTGTGCTGCGGGACGTGCCTCTCGAGCAGGCATCAGCCCATCTATGAAACAGCTCCTCATCCAAAATGCATCTTGACTGGGCATCAACAGGGTCCCCCTGACTGACTAAGCTTTATTTTATCTTTTTTAAATGTTCTCCTGTCTGCTTCTCGTCTTTTTTTTTTTTTGTCTTTGCTTCTCTTTCTCTCCCCGGGAAGATATTGTGCTCAAAGCAAGGTGGTGGGAACTCTGGAACGACGGGTTTGTGTTGGGGGGATACTCCCTCGTGCAGAGGCATTGCACGGAACAATAAAAACCTACCTGCCCTGGGGGAGAAAAAAAAACCCCAAAAGAAAATTCTGTTATGTAAATGTTGACAGACTATTTTTCCTCTGTCTGGCTGTGATGATCTCTTTTTGGAGGATGTAAACTTTGGATCTGAGCAGACTTGCATACGGTGAAGGGCTGAGTTTCCATAGGAGATGGCTCGGTCCTGAGTGGACCCCAGACCCATCTGGGGAGGTGCCTGATGCCCATTGCTAGGGGCTGCCTACCCTGGAGAG
Source organism: Numenius arquata (assembly GCF_964106895.1). Taxonomy (NCBI): domain Eukaryota; kingdom Metazoa; phylum Chordata; class Aves; order Charadriiformes; family Scolopacidae; genus Numenius; species Numenius arquata. Next base: position 1,279,172 of record NC_133580.1, read on the forward strand.
AGAGACAACAGGGTGTAAAAATGCTTGAGAAGCAGGTAAGAGGCTGGTTATGAATCTGTTGTGACACATAGCAATGGCCTTGTGCCTTCCTTCCACCCTAATTTGGTAGCCCCAGCCACGGGGTGACACTGGGTAAGCTGAGCCTGCAGGAAGGGATGGGCTCTTGGGGGTGTCTGAGCACACAAAAAGATGAAAGAAAACAGAATATTGTGCCCTTGAGCTATCAATCCTTTGCACTGAGGCACATCAGGCTGTTTGGTGTCTGCCCAGGGTCACAGGTTGGACCAGACTGAGAGCTGAGCATGGACCTCAGAGGCTTGGGCTTGGTCTCCAGCCCAGGATGAGTTACAGTCTGTCCATGCAGACCCCACGGAGCCCCTCTGAGGATATTCCAGGCTGGCTGTGGCTTTGTTTAGACAAGTATCACCTGCCACGTGGAGCACAGAAGGGTTGAAATGGGCTGATGGATCTGCTGATGGCAGAAGAGCTCCGGGTGCTTTGTCTGCCAGGGGGAGCACTGGGAAGAGGGACACGGGGGGCTGTGACATCCTCGCTTTGCATCCTCCCTTAGCCAGAGCCACTGGAAGGTCTGGCTGGTGCAGCCATCCCATTTTCCGTGAAAATCCCTTGGAATCTAGTGCATTTCCACCGAGTATTACTGGAATTGCTTTTTATTATTTCCAGAAGCGCAAATTATATTTTTTTAATATAACTCCAGCCACGCAGTGTTGTCAGCACAGCACTGCGCTCCCGTCAATGCCAGCTAATTGGGGAAGCAACTTTCCCCTGATAAAACAGGGCAGAAACAGAGACACGCTGCAGTTCTTATGCAACGGGCCAAACTTCCTGCACCGCCGTTTAAAGTGATCAATGAGCCTGGCACATCCTCGTAATTAGATTTTTGTTGCTGATATCTAAGCTTCTACTAAATTAGACTCATCTCTTGCTCTCAGAAGCAGAGGCAAGTTATCTGCCGTTGACACGCTCCAAGCGCAGAAGCCAACCGAAGGCTCCCAAAATGTGGATCTTGTGGTGGGTGCTTTGATGGATCCACCTCCCTGGGGTCCTGCAGTGTTTCTCCTTCCTTTGAAAACTCACAGATTTACAGTTCGCTGTGGTTCAGGGTGAAGTGTCAAGTACTCTGGGGAATTCACCAGTGGACCTGGCCAGAAGTGGTACATGATGTCCTTCCCCTCCAGCTGGGATCAAGCCCTTGGATGTCCAGGGCTTGGGAAATAGTATTTTTGCTGTATCTGCAGGTGCAGCATCCTGGAGGAGCAGGTTAGTGGCAGGTCAGTGATAAGGAGGGATAATGGATTGGTGAGTGAACGTGGCATTGAGTTATTCTGAAAATAACAATTTTATCTCTCCCTACTTCAGGCCTTAGCCCTGCACCAGTGCAATCACCCACCAGCTCTCACCCATGTGCTTTCTGCTCTGGAGGAGACCTGATGCTCTTTTCTCTGAGGTTATTGCTGACTGATTGCTCCTTTTGGTCTCTGTCTGCTCTAGCCATCTCTTTACAGCAGGCAGGCTCCAAGACACTGGGAGCTCCAGGGAACAAGAATCGCCACCAGAGGCTGGAGGACCTGTGGCCAGCGATGGCAAAAGGCACAAGAGAAATAGTCTTCCAGGATGGAGCTCAGGGTGGCAGGTGGGAAGGACCCACCGTGGAGGCAGGGGGCTCATAGTCTGCACCTCTGCTTGTCAGGAAAATCAGCCAGGATTTGTCCCCAAGCCCTGAGGTCCTTGGTCATGACAGTGCTCAGATCCCCTCTGCTGGCTTCTCCCAGCCAGGGCACCCTCAGCCACGCTGATTTTGGGGAACATACTCTGTTGGGGTATGGGCTATCCTTTGGGAACGTATCCTGTTGGGATACCCTTTTGGGAACCAGTCTCCAGAAAGGCAGTAAGCTCTGCTCCGCCCTAGAGTGAGCAAAACCAGCCCAGCCTCAGGTTTTGCTGTCCCAGCAGCTTGTCCCTAACCCAGAAGCTCCTCTCCTTTGGAGTGCAGCAGTTCTCCTCTGGCATAACATTGCCTGCTCCAAGTGCGTAGCTAGAGGGGAAAAAAAGGAGAAGGAAGGAAAGAGGGGTCCATGCCAGCCTCAGGAGAAGCCACAAACTATCTCAGTGCTTGCAATAAGGAGAACAGGAAAAGGGGAAATACCCTGGATGATGTTGCTTCCCCGGATACATCGTCCTTCCGGCAGGGAGGTGGGTGGGTGCAAGCAGGAGAGGTGAATCCCCACCAAAGGGACACATCCCCCTCCCACAGCCCTACCCATGGGTGCTGGGTTGCTCCCCATGGGCAGCTCTCCCTTTCTGCTGGGAGAGAAACTGCCAAATCCGACCCAAATCTCCCTTGTCGGCAGTCCAGGAGCTTGGAAGCACTTTGCTCTCCTTGCTCCCTTCCACAGCCCCATCCTGCCTTTTCAATCTGCGGTGCCCACTCATTACCAGGGTCCCTCATTAGCACACCGGGACATGCTGACCCACCTCCCCTGTGCACAGAGACCTGGGGGAATGCCGTGTTATTGACGCTGCTCCCTCTTTCCTCTGCCTCCATGCTCGGGCTCCCTGGGGACCTCCTGCTGGTGGGGTTAATTGCAGCAGGAGTTTTCCAAGGAGGTTTTTCCAGCTGGGTGCCTCCAGCACAGCGGAAATCAAAACCTTTCCCTGCCTTGGTTGCTCTCTATAGAGCTCAATTACGCTCTTGCAGCACGGATGGATGAGGTATCATGCAGCAGACACTGCTGTAAAAAAGCCCCACAGTTTGTTGTTTAACTGAATTTACCATTTCCAGCCTGCGAAGAGCTCTGTTTCACAGCATGTCTCTGTGAAAAGGAGAGTAGGACAGGACAGGCAACCCAGGCAGAGAGCACCTCTGGGCTGATGAGCTTGATGCACACACAGCTGAGTGATCGGATGGAAAAAATCAGATCCAAGCTACTGCAGTTTTTTTCAGCACGGATGCTGTGGAAGGGATGCTTCTCCAGCAGGGAGAAGTATTTCATATACTTGGATGATGCCAAGGGCCCAGGACAGGGGACAGACTTTTCTCCTGCCTCCTGACCTGACAATTCAGGTCACAAAAGTGGCTTGTTTCAGGACGTGCTTGCATGGATGCTCTTGGTCCTCAGAGAACATGTCTATCCTTCCCAGCTCAGCAAAACTGCATCAAACTGGGAGAGGAGGGGTCTCCTAAACCCGAGGAAACTGACCTCTCTGCTTGAGCATTTCAGTCGCCAGGACATCTGCAGAGATACACAGAGTTTGCCCAGATCTCCTCTCCCACATTTCTCTTTTGTGGCTAGGCATTCCCAGAGGAGCTGACACCTTCCCTTGCCCAGCTCTGTCTGCATGATGGGAAGGACACTGTTAATTTAGCAGAACGTAGGTGATATCACGATTAAGTTAGGGCAATATTGGCTGAGGGAAAGGCTTGCGTGGTGCCCAATGCTGCCAAAGATCGAGGAAAGATACGGCCACTGCAGGTGTGGCCTGGGGTTAACTGGTATTCCTGGAAGTTATTAAATCTGAAAAAAAATACCTGTCAGGTGGCATGTTGTGATTAGAGCTCTGCCCTCTTTGGGAGATAAAGATCTGTCCAGGGCTTATAGACTTATCAATTCAAAAGCTGCTGCTTCTTCGGTTTAAAGCAACCACGTATAGATTCACCTGCAGGAGCCGACTCCATCAGCTCCACCAGAAGTGGAGATGAGCAGGGAAATGGTGCTGGGCTTGACTCCCTGGGCCAGGCAGAAGGCAAGGGCACAGCACAAGGTGGCATTTCCCAGCCGAGAAATGGAGGTTTTTGGCAGCAGGTAGGGGACAAGAGATGCTGAGATGCTGCAGGAGCAGAGCTGAACTCTGCATCATTCCCCGGCAGCGCACCCGGAGCTGGGGGAGCCGTAAATGCCACTGGTGCAATCCGCAGTCCCTGATTTATGAACCTTGCCTGCCTTCTTCCAAGTGACTTTCCTTTCTGCTCACGGCTGCCCGGGGCGGCAGTGCCTGGGTGCCACCACTCCTGCCGGCTCAGCTCTGGGGACCGTCACCCGGAACATCCCCCCCAAGCTGGGTCCCGCCTGCTGTTGCCAGGGTCCCTGAGCTCTGGTCTGGCTCCGTGGTGCGCCCCAGACACACGGTCTGGTCACAGGGACTAAGAGGAGTGGCACCAGGGGATACGCAGCCCATGAAGCTGACCACCCCCCACCTCATCCCCAGCGAGGACGAGCTCTAATTACCACTCAGATGGAATCATTTATTATTTATTATGCTAGTAGCATCCTAAAATGCACGAGCAACACCTCACAGCTCTGTTCTGGACCGAAAACCAGCTGAGATTGCAGCGCAAATCTCTTTGTTATATAGAAATCTTAGATGTGTTTATTCAACGAGGCTGAATTATATCTGCTGCCGGGGCATTTAACTTGTCCCTGTTTAGTAGCCACCATCCTGGGCTCTTCCAGGCTGTCGGGGCCGTTCTTGCCGGGTAACCCTGCCTGGCTGAGCTCGGTGAGCGCTCTCCGGGCTTGGCAGATGCCAAGCGAGCGCAGGGCAGATAAGAGGCAGCAACCCCCCAGCTGGTGCAGAGGACTCTGCCCTTCATTTCCTACGGCCCAACAAGCAGAGACAGACTCTTTTTTTCCTTTTTTTTTTTTTTTTTTTTAAATATGCAGCCTGCAAGTTACTCCTTGATAAATACCGGGCAAGTGACAGCGACTGTGATTCAACTTAGAGCGAAGGTTTCTCACCACCGTGGGGACACAACGGCTCTGTGAGGAGCTGCCCAGGACCCAATGCGATGCCAGCTGCCCCCCAGGGAAGATGCGATACAGCTCGGTGTCGGCTTTTCCAGGGGAGGAGGCAGCTGGAGCAGGAGCAGGTGAAATATCAGGATGAAGAAGTGAAGTGTATTCCCAGCAGCCCCATTCAACCCGGAGAAGTGGTGCTCCCTTCCCAGGCAGGTGGGAGGAGAAACACGTGGTGTTGTCCACCAGCGTGAGAGGTCTTAGATGCGTCACGTGAGGGGACTTCAGAAGAAAACCTGCGAATCAGCCCAAGGTAAGGCTCTTTCGTCCTGCTCCAGTTAGCCAAGGAAGGACACCACCTCTTCGGGTTTCCCACACGATTAAACCCCCCTGGACTCTCGTATCTTGTCTGCAGTGGAAGATGCTGGGCTGCATCGGGGTTGTGCGTTGACCGGAGTGTGGGTGTTAATGGGAGCAGATGCTGGACCACAGGAACAGACACCCCAGAAGGGACGTCACATCTCAGCTGCCTCAGGAGAGCCCCAGCACATCCCAGCAGCCAGCACCTTCACAAGGCAGGCTATGGTGGGAACCCCAGCTTCATTTCCTTGTGGTGGCTTCTTGCCAGGTCTCACCAACAGCTTTGACCAGCTGCAGGGACATCAGCCCATCTCCTCCAGCTTTTCACAGCAGCAGCCAGGCAGGAGGGGGTACCAGCAGATATGGAGAACACGTGGAGATCTGGAGCCACCTGGAAAATTAAGCTTTTCTCTTGCAATACCAGTGCCACGAAGAGGAACTGTGCAGTCCCAGTGCCTCAGCTCCACCTATGCTCCCCGCTTTAGCTGTCTCAGGGGCCAGGACACCAGTAACATGCTGCAGGCAGAGGCAGGACCACTGGCCAGCATCAGAGGAGACACCCACATGGTGCCAGTCATGATGCAGCATGTCTTTCACAGACTTACAGTAGAAATATCTCTTGCCAGCGAGGCTTAGTTGCATCACTCCAGTCATCCCAGGCACATGCTTCTCCTCGCAGAGCCATCACATGAAGTGTAGGTCTTCTTGGGGCCACCACAAGCAGCTGCCTGTCCGTGCACTCCACTGCGGTGCAGCTCTTGGGGCTGTAGAAACAAGCAGGATGGGGGCAGCCGGGAGGACCATGTGGACACTTTGCCCACCCCATCTCAACCAGCAGGTCCTCTATGTGAGCTGCTTTCTGAAGAGCCATCCCTAGAGCAGCGCAGCTCCGCAAAACAGGGTTCCTCACCCACCACGGCTGCCAAACCCAAAGGTGTCTGAGTTTATCAGGACAAGATGAAGCAGGAGGACAGCTGCTGACCCCACAGACCTTCTGTTCTGCTGGCTGAGCGTGATGAGTGATGGATGGCACTGCTGGGGAGGAAGGGTGGAGATGATTTCCATCACCCTGCAGAGCTGCAAGGAGCTCACCAGGATGTGAGATGTTGGGGGTGGGGATGGGAGGTTATTTATTTATTTATTTATTTATTGCTTTCTTCCCCTCCACAAATCTAAAAATAAATCAATTGAAACAAATAGCAGGAGCAGATCAAGGCCGGCACAGGGCTCCCAGCACCTCTGAAGAGCAGCAGGAGCGAGCAGCAGATTCGGATGCAAAGCAGCCTGATGGGGCTGGCATTTTCCTTCCCACTTCTTCTCGCCCAGGATGCAAAGGTCACCGCATCCGCTGCCACTTTGTCTGCCCACCCCTCTTCCCCCTGCCTGCTGGGATGAAGGCTTGCAAGGCAGGCTTTGATCTTTAAACACTGCAAGCTGAAACCTCAAGTGTCTCCTCTCATATGTGTGAACCCCTCCAGGGGAAAGAGCACCCTGAAGCTGCCATCGCCCCCCCCCGATGCCTCCCACCACTGCCCCAGGCACCTGTGGCCAGGTGCCCACATCATTCTCTGGCCTTTCCCAGACCCCCTCACCCATTCCTGGTGCTGTGGCCACCCCAGGAGCTGCAGCACTGGCTGCTCCCACCACTTTCCATCCAGCTCCTCAGGGAAAGCACCCAGAGATAAACTTACCCATGAGTTGTGGCCCAGTACAGCAAGGCTTGTGATGGATCTGGAGCCCAGGGAAAAGAGCAAGTGAGAATGTTGTCTTTTCTTCTTGCGTTTTGCACCACTCCCTGAAAGCTGAACTTTTCTGGGACTTTGGTGAAGAATTTGCATTTCGGGGTTTGATGGGACAATGCCTCCTGGCTGGTGCGTCTGCCCTTGGCTCCTAAAAGGCTTTGCAAAGTGCATTGGCTCTACTGTCATTCCTCTTCCCCTGGTCAAACAGGGACCCAGGGATGTGATCCTTTCAGCACCGATCCCTGGCATGTACCTGACTCCAGGCAGTAGTGGGACAAACCCCGGGTGGGACTCCTCCAGCAAAGTCCAGGAGAAGAGTGTTAGGGGCAGCACAAGCCTCTGGAGACCAAAAATCCTGGGGTATAGTCCAAGATCTGAGGCTGAACTGCTGGCAAACACAATTAATGTGACCTTCTGCCACATTACTACTGATAAAGGAAGGGTCTTGCTCCCTTTGTAGAAGGCCATTGCCACCTCTGTAAATAGCAAAGGATCTTCTGATGGGCTCACGCTAAGTGTCCTCCTTATGCCAAAGCTCTGTGACATTTAAACACTGATTCACTACCTGCCTTAAATACATTGTTAGCTTTTTGTAGGGGAATGGCAGTCGGTTACAAGGCACTTATAAAATCTTCCTTCCCACAAGGTGATCTTGTGGCTGAGGTGGCCAGATGTGCCATCCTACTGATACAGCCCTGTACCACTGCCTCCCTGCAGGAGCTCACTGGGATGATGGAGATACAGCTGAAGAGGTCCAGGAGCCTAATTGCCAAATCAGAATAAACACCTAGAAGCAGACCCAAGAGATTTAGACTCCTCATCCCCTTGGCAGACATGGATGCCAGGAGCTTCAGACTCAGGAGCAAGTCAGCGGATTCAGATATTGTCCTCCTCTACCCATGACAGCCCTAAACAATGCTCATTGCTCATCAGAAGTAATTTTTGGCTTTGACCCGTCCATGGCCAGCAGCCCCAGAAAGCCCGGGGACTTGGGCCAACACCAGGAGCTCCTCTGGGAAGAGGAAGCAGTGTCTCTTTGGAGAAAGGCTCCCCTCTTTCTTCAGGCATCTCAAAGCTGCTGCCCTGCCCAAACCCCAAGACTGCAGCCACGTTTCTTGCAGCCCCCAGATTTTGGCTGCGGGTGAGATTTCCCAGCTTGACAGTTCATGCCATGGAGAAAACTAAACTGGGACAAAGTGGGAAACTCTGCCTTTTGCTTTCCATGGCCAGCAGTCCCGGGCTGAGACGATGGTCGAGCACAGAGGCTCCTCTGCCTTGCCGTGACATGGGGAGTATGCTCCTCCTCACTGGTGGTCACTGAGAGCCTGATCTCCTAAGTAACTCTCTGGTAACTCTCCCTGTCCTTCCCCGGCACGGTGATTTGTTCTGGGTGTCAGCGCAGCACTCCCTGGGAGCCATTAAGATGAATCTAATAAATACAAATACGACCTTGACGATTCCTCCACTGGCGGAGGCTGGAAAGAAAATAAAAAAAAAATAATGTATTTTACATTTCAGTAGCACAGAGGACATGCAGCAAACGGCACTGTGGCTGCAAAGCCACGTTTGCCATTACGGGTTTCAACAGGGAAGGTGTCTGTTGCCGCTTGGCCAGTCACCACTGCCTGCGGTGAGGGTCACCTGCTCCACTGCAGGCTGGGGGCCCCATGCACCCCTCGTTATGATGGAACAGGAGCGACTTCAGCAGAGGATCACTGAGATGGAGCCCTTGCCCTTTGAAGGGGCTGCAGGACTGGGCCTTGCCCAGGTTGGAGAGGAGGTGGCTTTGAGGGACCTGACAGCAGCTTTGCAGCCCCTGGGAGAAGAGCTTGAGAAGATGGAGGCTATCACAGCAGCACATGGCAGCAGGGAGAAAGACAATGGACATGAAAGAAACAAGAGTGGGAGACACTGAATATAAAAGGTTTTTTCACAGCGAGGACAGTGGGGTATGTCCCCAAAGGGGCTGTGCCACCTCCTCCCTGGGAGGTTTCCAGGACCCAACTGGATCAAGGGTTAAGCAACCTGGTCAGACCTCACAGCTGACTGTCAGGGTCTTGAAGGTGCTAATTGGCCTTAATGGCCCTGAGTATCCTCACCTGGGGCCTCCACCCACACCCATGGTCCAGGAGCCCATTTAAGCTCATCTTAGGGCCACCACTCCCTCCCTGGCTAGTGCTGTAGGGGTGCTGGCCTCCAGTTCACCTGTAGCCCTGCTTGTCCTTGGTCCATGGAGTGACTTCCCAGCTCAACCTTGGACCTGCTTCATCACCATGAGCTTGTCTGATGATCTGTTTGGCTGACTCCAGCTGATATCTGCATGTCTGTGTTCCCCAGAGATGGTGGGACCAGGTCCCTGCTATACTGGCTGTCCTTAGGTGGATATCCTGCGGAGCTCCAGAGGTTTTAGTGCCTGAGGCTTCTCCTTGCACATCATCTGCTCCAGCTCCTGGAGCTGCCTCCAGAGACACAAACACAGGTGAGGAGAGGCAGCAGAGTGGGCATTGCTTCTGCTGCACTGGGCTTGGTGGTACTTTCCAAAGTGGGGGATATTTTAGACTGGTGTTTGCGGGGTCTATCTTTCCCTTGCTGCAGTCATTGTGTGCTTCTGCAGCTGAAGAAGCTGAAGAGGAGCAGTGGGTGAAGGGAGTTTCATGGTGGAAAGGGCAATATGGAGCCCACTTGAGCAAGTGTGGGCTCAGAGAGATGATGGGAGCAGACATGCCTGGTGACTGGAGCTTTTTTAGCACTGAAGGAGAGCTCAAAGCAGTCCCAGCACCCACTGAGGAAGGGCCGAGTGCTGGGCAGCAACCCCATACCACCCTGGGTCAGGGCTGGATTGCTCTCTCCCCTGATGGCTGTGGTAATTAATACCACTAGGGAGGTAGTACACAGCTATTACTACTTGATGGTGATTAATGGGTCTAATAGGATTCTACCAGCCCGTCACTTTTGTTTTTCACTGTCTTTCTGAGCCTGGCAAGTGTAATAAAAATGCTGAAATAAAGACAATATTACTTTAATATTTCAATGCTCTGTTATTGAAAGCTGTTAGCTGAGGCTTCTTGGTGCTGTGAACTCCTGCACCAACGCAGCTCGTCTCCCCGTGCTTGAGGGGTCGGTGTTTTCCCACCCCACAGAGCCAGGAGCTGCTCCTGCACAGGCACGGCCAAAATCATCCCTTTGATAAGAGCAGGGTTTGTCCCCTTGAATTCAGAGGACCAGAGGGCACCTGTGAACCCAGCTCTACAAACCCATCCTTCTCCAAGAATTCCTCCTCCTTTAGACACTTTAAAGATCCTCACTTCCTCCCCAAAGCATATGTTAATCTAATTTAATCCTACCTGGTAATTCTGAACATCAAGTCCTCGGTGAATTCCCAGGGTGATTCTCTTCAGCAGCGCAGCAGCAGGGATTGCTCTGCTGAGCAACTCTAATTCCTCTGCTGGAGGCCATCGCCTGCTGCAAGTAAAACAGCTCATTTAATGCGTAGCCGCACAGCTCTTGGCAAGAGCCAGTCTCCAGTAAACACCAACCGAAGCTGGAACCAGGGCTGTGTGGAAGTCTGTGCCTGCACAGCGGTGCTGCATGCTCAGGACCTCCTGCTGAAGCACATGGTGGTCCTGGAGGTCATGTTGGTAAGTGGGAACTTGATGGTTCTGTGCAGAAAGATCACCCTGGGTCAGTGTTTCTGCAGTAAAAGCTGCACTGGCCCTTTGGGCTGTCTCACCAAAAACCGATGCCCACCTATTCCTGCTGCTTCCACCTTCAATTCCTTGTCCCTAAAAGCATTAGCTGGTTCCTCCTCCTGATCTATTTAAGAGGAATATGGACACATCAGCTCCAAAACTGACCTTCCCAAGATGTGGCCCGGGGCATCCTGCACCCCCTTCCACCATTCCAGCTTGCTGCAGAAGGGGTTAACACGAGCCAGCTGCTGCCAGAGGCTCCTTCCCCATATTTCAAAGCTGTCCATGCCCTCCCCTAAATGCCATTCGGCCAAGATGCAGCCTAATTGATTCTTTCCCCAGCCCCTGTTTTGTTCCTCGCTGATGAGTGTTATTAATTGTCATCCGCCCTCCCTGTGGGTACAATCCAGCAAGGACAGCTGTGCCCTTCGCTCTATGGCAGAGCTCATGAATCTTCTTAGAAGAGGAACGGGAAAGCCCTGGAGGACCATGAGACCAAAATGAGCTTCAAAGAAAAGTTCAGGGTGTTTTGCAAAACCTCCCATGGCCTTGGCATAACCTTAAAGCAGCAGGATTAGGCTGGGATGGGAACGCAGGCTTTGAATGAGCAAAGGAGACTTTGCTCCTTTGCTGAAAGATGGAATGTATGTGGAGTCCTCTTCCCCATCATGCTGTGGAGACTGAGATTATCTTCAAAGTCCCCCCTCAAGCTGCTCTTGCTTTCTCCTTGCGCTGGTCTTGAGCAGGATTCTTAGTGCTACTTGCTTTAAAGAAGTAAAATGCATTTCTTAACCCAAGAGAGATGATCTGCCAAGGACTCCCTGGTGTCTGCTGACCATGCAGAGTTTCCCTGCTCAACCCCACAGCCACACAGGGCTTGCTGGGGTTTCCATGTTGAGTCTGCATTGAGCGATGGCTTGGGAATGGTGTTGGAGTCACCTAGGTGGCTCTCACAAGGGTGTCATTCTGTCTGGTTCAGCTCCAAGTCCTGACACCTAGCTGGTTCGGAGCAGAGCTTTGCTGGACCCTCTGCATGTCCAGGCTGACACGTTTCTGAGACACTCCCCCATCACATCAAGGTGGGCTCTGAATCTGCTTGTGGGATGATGGTGCTGGTGCAGGTGGTTTGGAGAGGTCTCTGGGAGCCCTTCTCCAAGCAAAATATATCACCATTTCTCCCCCAGCAAATGTGTGCAAGCTCTGGAGAGAAGATCGATCAGCTCTGAAAGGATTATCCATGGGGCTTAGCATTCAATTAATGTCCCAGACTAATGACGGGGCTATTTTTCAAAAGGGACACCCCTGACATTGCACCCCCTTAGCTGGTGCAACCTAATCACGCTTTCCAAGGAGCCCTGTCACGGCTCGTGATGGATAGCGTTAATTACAGCATGCCCTATGGGAGCCGTGGCCCAGCCCAGGGGAAGGGTCCTCCAAGCTCTCAGCAAGCTGCTGAGCGAGGATATAGATGCTTCTTGCCAAAAAAAGCTGAAGCCATCCGCATCAGGAAGAGTCGTCCTCGCAGTGGCCATGTGTGGTCTTTCTGGCCAGCTCCTCTTTGATGGGTAACTCCGGGATGTTTCATTGTGCAGCTCCAAGGCTTCCAGTGTGAGAAAGGTCTTGTTCCTGCACGTGGAACAGGGACGTCGGCCGTATCTCTGCAGTAAGTGTCTGGTAATGTGGTGGAAGAGGCAGGAGGTTCATCTTCTGCCTGGAAGCCTGCTACTTGACACAGTCGCTAATGTCTAAGAAAGTTTATCCATCCTCGTGGCATCTCACTGAAATTAAGCGGTTTTGAGTGGCAGCATCTCACTTTGATGAGATCTAACAACAGACTTTTTGCTTTTAAAGCGACTCTTCCAAGCCAAACTCTATCTGCTGCAGATAAGAAAACCAATAAATCAGCTTTTTCCTTCCACAGGAATGCTCTCGGAAAGCAGGACCTCCCTGCAGCTGAAATCCTGACTGGGTTTAAGGAGTCGCAGCTCCTCACCTGAGCCGGAGTCCTCCTGTGCTGCTTTTTACCTCCAAATCCTTAGGTGGGAACTCCACTTTGGTCCTGGGTGGTGGGGGGATGCCCGCAGGCTGTTCTCTGGTGGCACGGGCAGCAAATGTAGACCTTTGGAGTGGACTTTGAAAGTGGATTCAATTAGTGAGAGGGCAATGATGCTCCCTTATTAAGTGCTGCTCTCCAGGCAGCTTCTGGAAGCAGCCAAGCGATGGTATTAGAGACTTCTAATTTGTTTTCCTGGCCCTCCCAGGGGAATACACATACCCACAGCTGGCGCAGGATGGGGAGGGCTGGATTCACAGTGTCCTGTCTAGTCCTAACAGAGGGGACCTGCCCTGGTGTCCCCTTCCCCCCGGCTGGAAGGGGCTGCGGGGCAGAAATGGCCAAAGGATAAGCAGGGTGGTTCTGCTGGGATACGTAAAATTAGGGTCTTTCTGGAGTATTGCAGGGGGCTGTGTTGGTGTCCCCAGCTCCAGAGGGATTTTTCCCACTTGGGGAGCAGGGCCAGCATCCCACTAGATGGCACAGCAGGACAGCCAAGGACACCCAGGACAGCCTCCAGACCCCCCTGAACTGCTCCAACCTCTGGCTCTCCAAGCTGGGAAACAGCAAAGGAAAAGATCCCGACACCTTTGCCTAAAGCTCTTAACTCTGCTGGGAGCCTGAACAAACCTGCTGGTGTGCCCTGCTGGTGCCGTCTGTCTTCGAGGTGATGCTTTAAATGACGGCTTCAACCGTGATTTGAGACCCTTGCACAGCCAGAACCTCTCTCCATTTCATATTTCTGCTCTTCCAATATTGGGTCTTTATGTAATTTATACTTCTGACCTCTCTCCCACCTGGAGCAGCTGCGGGAGCCTGGGAGATGGGCTTTGAATGTGGAGCTGAGTCCCTGATCTTCAGAGAATTATAGAATGGTTTGGGTTGGAAAGGACCTTTAAAGGCCATCTAGTCCAACCCCCCTGCAATGAGAAGGGACATCTTCAATGAGACCAAGCCACCTCCAACCTGGCCTTGAACCCCTCCAGGGATGGGGCAGCCACAACTTCTCTGGGCAACCTGGGCCAGGCTCTCACCACCCTCAGAGTAAAACATTTATTCCTTATATCTAGTCTAAATCTCCCCTCTTTTAGTTTAAAACCAGTGCCCCTTGTCCTGTCGCAACAGGCTCTGCTAAAAAGTCTGTCCCCATCTTTCTTATAAGCCCCCTTTAGGGACTGGAAGGGGCTCTAAGGTCTCCCCGGAGCCTTCTCTTCTCCAGGCTGAACCCCCCCAACTCTCTCAGCCTGTCCTCACAGCAGAGGGGCTCCAGCCCTCCCAGCATCTCCGTGGCCTCCTCTGGCCCCGCTCCAACAGGTCCATGTCCTTCTGCTGTTGGTGCCCCCAGAGCTGGAGGCAGCACTGCGGGGGGGTTTCCCTAGAGCAGGGTAGAGGGGGAGAATCCCCCCCCCCCGCCCTGCTGGGGATGCAGCCCAGGGTGCGGGGGGCTTTCTGGGCTGCCAGCACACATTGCCAGCTCTTGGACAGCTTTTCACCCCCCAGCACCCCCAAGTCCTTCTCAGCTGCTCTCCATCCCTTCATCCCCAGCCTGTGCTGATACTGGGAGTTGTCCCAACCCAGGCACAGGACCCTGCACCTTCATGAAGATCTCCCTTCCTGCTCAGGCTGTGACACTTAACGCTGTTTTCAGCAACGCTACTGTCCCCAGCGCTTGTCTGAGCATCCTCCCGCAGAGCTCGGTTGAGAATGGACTCCATTGGGACACTCTGCCCGCCTTCCCGCAGCTTTCGGTGAGGAAGAGGAGCTCCTCGGGCAGGTATTGCCTCTGGCCGTCCCTTTTGCCAAACCTCCTGCCCGAGCTGGCCCAGCTCCCGAGGAGCTATAGCTGAAGTTCCAACCCAAGAGCAGGGCTCTGCTGCCCCAAGTGCTGTGCAGACGAATGGCATCAGCAGCAGGAGCCGGGAGAGCCAAGTGAGGAGGAAGAGGGTGAGTTTGGGGAAGGCGAAGGAGCCCGGGGTGAAGATCTGACTCACCCTTGTCTGGCCATGTGGGAGGGAGGCAGGCTGCCTCTGCTCTTCCTCATGCCAGGGCTACTGGCAGATGCGTTGGCTCCTCCAGAGCACAGAGACCTGTCCTGGGCAAATCATAGAATAGTTTGGGTTGGAAGGGACCTTAAAGCCCACCCAGTCCCACCCCTGGCCCTGGGCAGGGACACCTCCCACCAGACCAGGTTGCTCCAAGCCCCCTCCAACCTGGCCTTGAACCCCTCCAGGGATGGGGCAACCACAGCTTCTCTGGGCAACCTGGGCCAGGCTCTCACCACCCTCACAGCAAAGAATTTCTTCCCCACATCTCATCTCCATCTCCCCTCTTTCAGTGTCAAACCCTTCCCCCTCCTCCTATGGCTCCCCTCCCTCATCCAGAGTCCCTCCCCATCTCTCCTGGAGCCCCTTTAGGGACTGGAAGGGGCTCTAAGGTCTCCCCGGAGCCTTCTCTTCTCCCAGCAAAGGGGGTGGCATCACCCCCAGGAACGAGATCCCCCTCCCAGAACGCACTGCCATCAAGTGAGGATGTCACCCCTTCCTCCGGCATCGTGACACCGCAGCCCCCGGGCTCTGTCGCGCCGGGACGGGCTGGAGGACGTGCAGCCCCGTGGCTGCTTTGTTTGATCAGGGCATATTTGGCCGGGTGTCCCCTGCCGCGAGGCGAGGCGTGGTGGCTGTTTGCCACCCTGCCTGTTTGCATAGGCCTCCCCCTCACTCCCCGGCACCGCTCTGCCCGGGCACTCTGTGTTTCGGTTCATGGTGGGGGCAACACCAAAGTTCCTTGCCCTCATGTCTCTTTTGCAGGTGCCTTCCCCCCAAAAAATCAGCCTGGGTGGCCCAGGGCTCCGGTACGGAAGGAGGGACCAGCAGCAACAGAGATTAATGTAACCACTGGCAAAAGTTCAGTTCACCAGTGCAATGAGTTGTGAGATCTCTGCGCCGGCTCAGTTTAACTGGTGTCCAGTGGGAGGTGGTGGGAGCATCCGTGGACATCCCTGTGGGCGCCCAGAAGGGGCTGCCGGGGCTTGGAGTGCTCTGTGGCCCCGGTGAGTCGGAGGAGATGGTGGGAGGAAAAGGGAGGTTCCCCTGCAGGGTGGGATTAATCCTTTCTCTCCTAAACTGTCCGCGAGTTTCCTCTCCTCCCCCTGCACCCTTTGCAGCCACGGGAGAAAGCCTGGTGTGCTCAGAAGATGAATGGTGGGGCAAGGGGGGGTTGAATCACCCTCTCCTGGCACATGTCCTCCCCTGGCCACACAGGGACACTCAGTGACGAGCCTGGGCTCAGGATGCCTCTCCAGGTGGCCGGAGGGAAACCAATGACCCCTGTGTGTTTTGCACCCTCTGACAGTCTCCAGCTCAGGGTGGGGGTGTGTGCGTGTGTCCCCTTTACCATCTTTCTGGTGTTTGAGATGGATCTGAGCTTTGACGGGGCAGTTTTCCACCTGGCTTAGAGACCTCACTTTCTTCCTGGTGCCAGTGGGGATTTTTTTCACCAAAATCTTACCCAGTTTGATCGCACCCAGCCGCGTCTCTCCCCAACACACTCGCGATGAGGTTAGGGCAGGGCAGATCCCCCCTCCCGACCCCCGCAGTTCGAGGTCCCTATTTTCTTCAAACCAAAGCCAGCCCTGGGGGACACCTCCCACCCTCGTGGTGCCGGGAAGACATGCCAGAGAAAGACTCTTTGGGAAGCAGGAATGGTTAAACGCCAGCGATGCCCAGGTCAGGGGAACTGGTGTGGGAATGGATTGCAAAGGCAGAGGATGGGATGGGTTGCAAGGAGAGTTCTGGAGCTGTTTGCTGAAGCTTTTGAGGAGCAGAGTGGAGCAGCCATCTCTCTGGTCCTTCCCCTGGCATTGCTGTGTCCAGCAGGAGCATCGAGGAGAGCCAGAAAGCAATGGGATTTGGCAGAGGTGTTGGGAACTGATGCTCCTGCTCCGAGGCCCCTCCGCTTCCCGCCATGCCAGGTAATGTTCGGGTCTCCTTGGTGACGGATTATGGGATTAGAGGGTTCGGGTGAGCCCTCCTGCACACGATTCGGTTACTCCTGGGAACAGCATCGTTTCGGCACGCGGTGGGAAGGTGCCCAGGAGAGACCAAGGGAAGGATGAGGAGGGTGAAGAACCCATCCCACTGCCTGATGCTGTGGTCACAGGTGCTGGCACTGAAAATCACGGGGATGTCCCTGCCCTTCCCCACCTCTCCCACCAGGGAGCACTCGGGCGTGCCCCCACGGAGGACAGGGACCCATGGGGTGTACTCATGGGGCTGCAAAAGCCACCAGCAAGGCTGGGGCTTCCCAGTTGCCCCCTTCCCACTACACCGGCTGCTCGCCCCAAGCTAAAACCCGTGTGAAATCAGTGCTGCTAGCACTTGCCCGCATTGGAGATGTTGCTGCCATCCCGGCCATCTCATTGCTGCGGGTGGCAGCCCCCCCGCTGGCTTTGCACCCCCAGACTCACTGCTTGGGGGGGTTTGCCCAGCTGCAGATCTATGGGGCTGTAGGTCTATGGGCAGGGACAGGGCACTCCACGCCTTGGGTCACACACCGGCTGAGCTCAGTGCCTTCGATGCCTTCCTGCTGGCTCATCTCTCCCAGTTGGCCTCTGTCTCCCAGTGCCTCCCTGCTGGTCCTGCAGCCCGAGTATTGCTGGTTTCCCTCCGCCTGAGCCATCCCATCAAAAGCCACTGGCTTTGGCAGGTCCACGTCCCTTAGAAGGCTTTCAGGGACTGCTTTCCCCCTTCTGCATCCCATCACCCCTCTATGCCATCTTTCCTGAAGGCCCTGGACACTTTCCTTGCTCTTCTGCTCTCCACGGTTTTCCCCAAGGTCCTTCCACAGCTGTTGGTGGGTTCTCTATTGGGATCCTCCTTCAAATCTCACCTCCTCCCCGGGGCTTAGGCTGCACAGACTGCCCCGTCTCCTTGCAAAATTCCCACCGGTCCCTAAAGCCACCACTACAGCAGTGACACCACATCTCTGTGCACTGCTTCAATTTCAGCAGGGGAGACCTGGGACCATTTTTATCCCAAACCAACTGGCTGTAGCAGCTGTGGGAAGGGTCCCTTTCTCATCTGGGGTAGCAGGTCCTCTGCCCTACAGCATAGGGTGCCCTTGGGGGAGAGGGGAGAGAAAGAAATGGCTTTGGGAGTGGAGGAAAAGGATTTATATTCTGGGGTAGTAACTTGTCTGGGGCAAGGTTGGGACTGGGGATCCCTTTACTTTGGGGGTGTTCAGCTTCAGAGTTGAAGGTGGGTGATGCCCCCCTGCAACCAAAGGAAAGGTCTGGATGTTGGATGTTCCCTGCCCTGGCTCCTTCTTCATGGCTGGTGGGGCAGAGAATGGGATGAGCAGCCATCCAGGTGGAGATACGACATGGTCAGAGACGGGTCGTGGGTGTGCAGGTGGAAAGAGAAAACATCAGGAAAGGTAGGATTTCTCCCCAAAGTTGCCCCATGACAAAAAAACAGGAGAAAGCTTGTAGAGACTTTTCTTCCCACCAGCACAAGACAAACCCCCTCGTAGAGGGCTCCCCATGGGCTGGGGGGGGCACTGAGGTGTCCCAGCCACTTGGCTACGGCCCAGCGGCCAGCTGTGGCCGGGGCTCTCCCATCCCACCTCCCAGCAGCACTGTTTGCCATCTGTTATTTAAGCATTCATCTTGTTTAAGCACCACTTTAGCGCTGCGGGGCTGGCGATATCTTGTAGAAAAGAAACAAGAGCCTTCCTCCTCCCCTCCCTCACTTTCCCCCAGGCCTGTATTACCCCAAATAAACACTCACTTTGGGTAATAGTTAACTTTAATGGCCCAGTCCTGGCTTTGGCTGCATGATAGAGCACCACGGGGAGACTGGAGGGGTTGATAGTCCTCAGGATAAAGGAGATAAGGTCTGGGTTTGAAGGGCAGCACTCGCGGCTGCTGTCACGGCAAGTATGGCCAGGGTGGGAGCAGGCACCAGCACATGGACCTCGGTTACCTTCCCCAAAACTTAGCCTGCTTTTAGCGCTCCCTTCCCAGTCCTTGTGTTTTCCAGGCAAGCGGATGGTGGGCGCTGACAGCAGCACCCATAGGAGATGGTCCCCCCTGGTTCCTCATCTGCTGGGCATTGTCCCAGCCCTGGGGTGCCATCGGAGGCTTTGCCATACCCCCGGTAGCCACATCCCTGGCCCACACCGCCACAAGCCTTTGCTGAGCTGCAGAGATACCTGAATAACCCGCCCGGCAGCTCTTTCTCTCTTAATTGTGTTTTCCCAAGTGAATGGATAACTTTACGGCTGGGGCCATGAAAACATCAAACAGAATAACCTTGGGGAGACAGCTATCTGCCGTGGGGGAGACGTGCGGGGTTAGTCACTTGGGGGGAAGGGACAATAAAGTTCAAAAATAAAACCATCCTGAAAGTCACTGCCACATCTGCAGGCGGAGGTCGACATGGGGCTCACTGCAACCCCAACGCTGCTCGGCCAGGCTGGGGATGCAAGGTGGGCATCCGTGGCATCTCCTCCAGGTCCCATGGGAAGCTTGGTTAGGTCTTCTCTCATCCCATCCCACCAGACCTTGGGCACAGGGTGCCACTGTGTGGGTTCTTCGCTGTCCCATAGTGGTGGGACCTTCAAGCCTTCCCCTCCAAAATCACCCCAGGGGGCAAAGGGAAACCAGAGCTTTGCTGAGTCTCCCCAGCCAAGCTGCCCATCTCCACCAAGCCCACCAGACCCTCCTGCCTTGGTGACTCCCCTTGCTTTCCGGGTGCTAGACACGGCATGGTGCATCGGCGTTGCTTCCTTCTGGAGGCCAAGCAAAAAAAAAACCCAGAGCACCCTTGGGTCCTCTCCAGTCGGCGCCTTCACCTCCTGGCCATGCCATGCGAGATCCTCCTCCAGGCTTTCACCTCTGGTTTTTATCCCCCCTTCCGCCGCCTCCTTCCCTCCCTGTCCTTGACCAGCCGTGATCTTGGCATTCCTGAAGCTTTAACAGCCCCATAACTGCGCAGGAACAGTCAATGCAATCGAACCAGGGTTTTACAGCAGCATTGCTTCATCCCCAGAGCGCAAACAAGGCGAAGACGGTACCGGCGGCTGGGGGGGACACTGCAGGCAGTGAAAGTCATGGGGTGGGTAAGGGAGGGGTCCTCTGGCTGGCTGGGTCTGTGGGTTGAGGGACTTTTGTACTGAATGAGCTCCTGCTCTGCTGAGAAGCTCTTAGGGGATGAGCCTGAACTTCCAGCTCCACTTTGAGCTGTGTCCCAGATTGCTGCTGTTTGGGGAAAAAAATTATTTTTTTTTTTAATTGCCACCTTCTCCTCCGTGTTTCAGGGAGAGAGATGACCCAAAGGGACCTGAGCGGGATCTTGCATCTCTCCCTCAGGGATGCCCAAGACAAAGCAGCTCCCCAGCACCCAAAGGGACTGTGTCCTCCTGGGACATCCCAGCCTGACTTTGAGATGGGCTCACCACCCCTGGGTCAGCAGCTGACCAGAGCAGAGCCTTCTCAGGTCCATGATGCCATATGGGTGAAGCAGAGCATCACCACTCCCAGGGCAAAGGACCAGGGTTGGGGACCTGAGCAGGGAAAGGACCAGGATGGGGAACCAGGGGATATGCAGCCCTAGAACAGTCTGTGGCCACCTTGGTGCCTGCCTGCTGTACTCAGCATGACCAACACGCTCCAGCCAGCCCTGTCCCTCCAAACCGGGGATGGTACAAACCACTTCTGGCAATGGAGGCAGAGATGAGTGAGCAGACATAGCTGCGGGAGGACTTCACAGGCTGTTTTCCACAAAGGATGGTCTGGAAACCTGACTGGGGCTTTCCTGCAGGGGCATTTTTAGCTTGAGTGACCCAACAGATGAGCCTCTCTCAACATTTCCTGAATTGTCCCCCTCCCAACTGTGGCCCATGGCTACAGGAAGCCTTTCTGGGACAGGAGGGTCCCTGTCCCACATGACAGCAATGCCACCAAGGAGAAGAAGGCATGGCAGCCCCATCCACACCCTCTGATGCCCTCTCTGGGGTTTTCCCGGTTGCAGCTCCTTTGAGGAAGGACACTTCAGTTTTGCACGCAATAAAATAGTCACTCTCTGGACTTTTCTGACGTCATGGCAGATCTTCCCCATTATTTGCTATCTTGGTGATCTCACCAGGAACAGCTTGGCTGCGGAGCCAGAGCAAAGTCCGGAGTGCAGCAGTGTTCCAAAGGACATGCTGGGTGGAAGGAGGGGATTCAAGGAGGTGTTCAGGAACATGATGCTTTTTTCCACAGAAATGTACTTAGCAAAGATGAAGAGCGTCCCAGCTCCATCCATACCAGCCACCATGAGACCATACATCAAAAAATGAGTTTCCACACATACTTGCAGAGCAAGACATGGCTCCAAAGGAAGCATGTTGTACCCAGCCGTCAGTCCGTGACGGGTCCAGGGTGATCTCCAGAAGGCTCCCAAAGGCTCTCTTTGGCCTCTAGTCCTCCCAAGAGGCTGCAGCCACTGGCCCATGTATTTAACACCTCGCTCTGCAGAAACTCCCATCTCCAGCCCCAAACTTCCCTCCCTGTGCTGCAGGTGGCTCTGACATCCCCATGCACAAGGATGGGTGTCCCCCACAGCATCCCCTTCCTTCTCCAAATTCTGACATTATTTGCAGGCAGAAGAAAGGTAAAACTGAGGCTGTTCAGGAGTCAAAGTCAGCAAATAACTACAGGTTTCTACTCCCCTTTGCCAGCCATGCAGCGAAGGAGCGGGGAGCGGTTGCTGGTGCTGGTTTCTCCCCAAGCCTGCTGTCCCTGCATCCCCTCTGGGGAGACACCCCTCCCCCCCGCCCCATCCCCCCCCCTCCAAGTGCTGCCTCCAGCTCTGGGGGCACCAACAGCAGAAGGACACGGACCTGTTGGAGTGGGGCCAGAGGAGGCCACGGAGATGCTGGGAGGGCTGGAGCCCCTCTGCTGTGAGGACAGGCTGAGAGAGTTGGGGGGGTTCAGCCTGGAGAAGAGAAGGCTCCGGGGAGACCTTAGAGCCCCTTCCAGTCCCTCAAGGGGCTCCAGGAAAGCTGGGGAGGGACTCTTGATCAGGGAGGGGAGCCATAGGAGGAGGGGGAAGGGTTTGACACTGGAAGAGGGGAGATTGAGATGAGATCTGGGGAAGAAATTCTTTGCTGTGAGGGTGGTGAGACCCTGGCCCAGGTTTCCCAGAGAAGCTGTGGCTGCCCCATCCCTGGAAACATTCTAGGTCAGGCTGGACAGAGCTTTGAGCAACCTGGTCTCGTTGAAGATGTCCCTGCTCATTGAAGGGGAGTTGGACTAGATGGCTTTTAAAGGTCCTCTCCAACCCAAACTATTCTATGATTCTAATCTTAATTAGATCTCGGTCCCCAAGTTATTTTTCAAGTGACGGTGAAATCTGGAAACAACCAAGGGAAGGAGAAGGCCATGGAAGGTAAAACAGTGCAATGCCTGGGGACCATCAACAGGGTCTAAAAGCCACAAGAGAAGGATGTAAAACAACTTGCCTCAGCATCATAGTGAAGTTGGAGCTGAGGGAACCTAATCAGTTGGGAAAGAGGATTTTCTTCATGAAAAATGTGGCTGAAATATAAGACTTTTGGAAAGTAATAGGAAGTTGTTGATTTTAATGTGGAATAAGACTCATGATCCTGCAAGCGTAGCCAGGCCAGGAGGTGACTGTGGGAAGCAGTCACAAGGAAGATGCTGGAGAAAGCAGATGGGATCCTGCCAGGAAGGGCTTATAAAGAGCTGATTAGTTCAGCATATATAGAGAGATGTGTGCATTTGTAGGTGTTTGCATATGTGTGTGCGGGTGCGTGCATGCAAAAGGCTCGATAGCCCTCGCTGAACCCCTGCCGCCTGTTTGCATATGTACAAATGTGTGTATATATACACACAAACGGGACACAGACAGGGATTGTGACCGCCCTGTCCCCAGCCCGGCCCTTCCTCCTGTGTTCTCTCTGTCCTCCATCTCTTCTCTCTTCCCTCTGCCACTCCTCTCTCTCCAAACTGCTTGGCCGGAGGATGATCCCTGCTCCCCTCACAGGGCAAAAAATGGGATCACAGAGTAAAAGCACAGGAAAATGGAAAAAAAAAAAAAAGTGCCCTGCCCCTCCTTTTTCTTTGCACAGCGTTGGAGCATCAGTTTAAGCAAGGGTTTGCCATCCTCCGAAGCATCAGCACTAACAGCATTGCCTGGCGCTCCAGGCTTATTCCATCCAGGGATTCTTCCCCTGCTCGGATACCCATTTTTCTAACCCAACCCAAAAAAGAAGCTTTATTTTTTCCCCCCTTTTCTTAAGCCTGTACAATCAACACACGCACAGGCAGCAGCAGGTAAAGGCAAAAAGAGTACTTGCAACAGGAGGGAACAGAAGAAAGACCACGTCTCCACGTCATAAAATTTTATTACAAAATATGAGATAGATTAATAATTGTAGGGGAGTTTCGGGGAGAGGGGCTATGTAACAAACGAAAGCATCACCGGAAAAATAAAACTTCCACCCAAGTTTTCAAGGTCCCAATTATTATTGTGTGTTTGTTTTTCACATTGTGTTCATCTCGGACAATAAACGATCACTTTCAATCCACGCAGCCCCGCCAAGCGATACAGTGCTCTTTTCCTATTTACAGCGATTTCCACCCCCGCCCCCCCCGGCTATGATACAGGCGCAGCAGAGACACGTCCTTTTTTGTTCTTGCAAACCTTTTCCAATGTCTCCGTCACCTCGGCGTCCCAGGGGAGCGGGGATGGAGGGACCCCCATCCCTCCTGCAGCAAAGAGGGGGCTTTGCTCCATCCCTCCTCATCTCCCCCGGGAACAGTTGCCCTCGGCCACCGAGAGCCGCGGTGAAATGCCAGACTAGAGGTTGTCCACTTCTGTACACACAAAAATAGAGAAATTAAAGCCATGGTTTCCCTTCGGACTTTTTTTTTTCCTCTTAAAAGTGTTGTCTTTGCATCAGTAAAAGATTTGCATCTCAGCATTTTGCATGCAGACCCACAGTGCTGCTTAGGAAGCAGCACTGGGTCGGGGTGTCTTTTTGTTAAGACACTTCTTCCTCTGCCCCCCCCCATCAAATTAAAAAAAAAAATTATATATATATATACACACACATATTCTATGTGAGGATGAGCAGATGCATTTTTTTTCTGTAGTGAAAAAAAAAAAAAAAAAAACAAGATCGTCAGGAAAATTATTTAAAATTCCCCCAAGATTTAAAGCTGCCTATTGCTTGTTTTTGGCTTTGTACTGGTTTTCAGCGAACAGACTTTGAGCCCCAGCAGCAAAACAAGGAAGGGAGAGATGGAAATGCAGGGGGGAGCAGAGGTTTCCTTCTCTAATAAAAAAAAAGAGGGAGCAATGAGATCCCTCTGAGGGGCACGGGTGAGGGCTAGCCCCATGACTGGTGGCTGGGTCACCCCTGTGCCCTGTGGTTTGGCTCACACTTTTAGGAGGTTCAACCACAACAGATGCACCAAAAAACCATCTTCGTGCACGGAGGTTGCAGTTACAGCCATGAGAGCTGATGGTTCCCAGGGGGGACAATGATGCCTCAGACTCACTGTGCCAGGGCTTACCCACCGAAGAGAGAGGTGGAGCCCGGCAGGTCTCAGCACGGCCGCGTTGGGTCCCCACCAGCCCCACCAAACCAGCCTGAGCTTCCTGGAGACACCAGTGAGGACCGGCTGAGGCATCTCCAGGCTGCCCTGACATTCCTTTGGCGTGAGCTCAGCCCGCCCGTGCCGGCAGACACGCACGCTCCTACGCCCTGCGCCACCACCATCCTCCCAGGGGTTTTCTTCCATAACCAGAGACCTTCCCTGAGCCTCTCCAGACCCTTCTCTAAGCAGAAGAGGTAAAAGTGCCCCCTGCATGGAGACTTCAGGCCATGCACCACCCCTAGCCCCCCATTTTTTGGAGCGGGAGATGGCACTGCACACCCTACTCACAGATATAGCTCAATCTAGCCTCCAAGGTGAGGTGGGAAGAAGAAGGAGCCCAGGTCACAGTGGTGGCATTGGCAAGGTCCTGCTCTGTGCCCTGAGGAGGAACCAGACCCCACACCCAACAAGGTAGACAGCAAACAAGCCCCTCTGCTCCATCACCCACCGATCCCTAGTGAGCTGTGATGGCAAGCAATGGAAGAGTTGGGAAAAGGCCATGGAGGACCTGCACGTGGTCAGCAAAAGCTGGTGTACGAGCCAGACTCTCCAATCCTCACTTGAACACAGTGTCAAGAGGGTGCCGTCATCAAACCCTCCAGCCAGGCAAAGGCCCTAGTGCTGTGGTCTGGGAAGCCCTTCCCATGCACCGTCGGGGAAAGTCACCCAAGTTGGTGGCTCCCAGCAATTCGGTGGCCTCACTTCACCCCTCCATTCCCAATCTTCCTGGTGGCACGGAAAAAGGAGGAGGCTTCTTGCCAAAGAACACCACGAAGGGCTCACCCCACCAGCCCTGGGCACGTCCTCCACCCCAAAACCTACACCACACCATGAACCCCACTACCACCAAATCCTTCCTGCTCTCCTCTCCTGTCACGCCAAACCAGCCTCGTACACCCCAGGTGTGATGGGTTTTATTTATCCAAGGACAACCAGGAACCCAGCTTTTCAGATAATATGCAGTTGGGTCACAGCAGAGAGGGGTGGCCTTCAAATTTCCACTGCCTGAAGATGCCACGGTTCAGCCTCACCTTTCAGTTGGTGCTGCAGAGGCATTACTCAAATTTGATCGAGGAAGAATAAAAGAGGAGGACGGCATGGGGGAAATCAATATTCTGTTGGAGGCACTGGGGCCCATTATTTGTTCCTGATTTATTTATTACCTGTGCGGCTGCTGTTTAAACTGGCATGGACTGGTTCTCCTTCTGCCTAAGTTTAACCCCCGGTAGGCTTCGAGGAATGGCTGGTGGGTCCCACGCGTCAACGGCACCCCGCGGGAGAAGAGGGAAGGTGCCTTATGGAAAGCCTGTGAGGTAGGTAACACGATTACAATCTGAACATCAGGATTTATTGGAATTTGTTTCAAAGATGCTTTTTTCTTTTCTTTTTTTTTTTTTTCTTCCCCTTCTTTTCTGTCTGGACGTGATGAAACAGCAACAGCAAAAGTCGGGTGCAATGATAGGCGATGACTGATTCCTCGTGTGTGTGTTCCCGGCAGGAGCAGAGCCTGCTCAGTGCTTTATGGAGAAAGGCACAGCGTGTTCTGGGAAACCAGAGCTTTGTCGGTGGCTTTTTTTTTGCAGTCCCCTGGGTGGCTTCAAGACCCGCGCTGGTCCTCCCAGAGACACCTGAAGTCAAAATTCATCTTGGAAGCAGAAATGCTAAGGACACAACCAAAAAAAACCTGGCCGAGCAGGGCAGATTCGCAGCCCCGAGTGAACTAGCTGCCAGGAAACCTCAGGTGGGCTCAAGGGGGACACAGATGATGGCTTTTGTCATCTGCTTTTGTGCTGCCCCTCGCTTGAAGGCACGTCAGGTGAACATGTCATTGGCCCTTTCTTCTTCTATGCCCCCACCGAGACTGGGATTGTCAACCCAAAGAGCCCTGGGCATCTATGTGCCCTTGTTGTCACACATCAGAGGTGCCACCTCCATGGCCACGCTGTGGGGCAGTCCAAGGGGATTCCACCCACAGTTTGACGTGCGACATCTCAC
This sequence comes from Numenius arquata, assembly GCF_964106895.1. Classification (NCBI taxonomy): domain Eukaryota; kingdom Metazoa; phylum Chordata; class Aves; order Charadriiformes; family Scolopacidae; genus Numenius; species Numenius arquata. The sequence continues at coordinate 1,305,433 of NC_133580.1, forward strand.
GTGCAGCCAAGGCTACCAACCCCTCGTGACCCTCCTCAGGATCTCCAAAGGCAGTGCCCCGAAAAGGAGTCCAAAAACAATCCCAACAAGCTTGAGACATGAAGGACAGATGCTCCTGAGTGACAAATAAATAGCAGGCTTGCTGGAAGAAAGCCCTTTGGAATCCAAGGTCGATCGCCCCAGTGCCACTGGGAGCCTCGTCATGAGATCAGTTTGTAATTATAACTTATTTTTTAATGAGATTTCTTTTAAAACCAGGAGGAGTTGGGGACAGGGCTTGCAGAGGAGGCTTGCCAGCCACCCTTGCCCTGCTGGTTGCTCACAGCATGGGTTTGTTCCTACATAGGAGAAGAGGAGAGGCCCCCTTGGGAGAGAACAAAAAAAAAAAAACCAAACAAAAAAACAGAAGAAAAAAGTTTCAGCTGCTCTTGGAGACGTGGGCGAGGGTCGGCGGCTCCTAGTTCTGGTGCCTCTTCATGTGGAGGGCCAGGTGGTCGGAGCGGGAGAAGCACCGGCCACAGGCCAGGCACTTGAAGGGTTTGGCACCCGTGTGCTTCCGATAGTGCCGGGTCAGCTCGTCGGAGCGGGCAAAGCGCCAGTCGCAGCCTTCCCAGGTACATTTGTAGGGCTTCTCACCTGGCGGGGGGGGGGGGGGGGAGAGGAAAGAGCCACAGGTCACAGCCCCCGCCACCCAAGAACCTATGTGAACACGTGTCTGCATCCCAACCACCCGCCCCATCCTTCCTGAGGTGCCCTGTCCCCCTCCTGGAGGGCAACCAGGGCTGCCCCGCTGCAGAACAGGGCTGGTGGCCACTACCAGGTGCGTACAGTCCATAGCCACCAAGGGACCATAAATGACCTGCAGTAACCAGGTCTTGTCCATGTGTCCTCCCTGCTTTGCTTTCTAGTCTTGGTTTCTACTGATGTTCATGTTCCTATTGGATGGATTCTGGAGCACTTCTGGCTAAAAAAAATTGAGGGTTTTGTTTTTTTTTTTCTTTTAACTAGAAAAGCAAAAATTCCTATGGAAGGTGTTGCCGCTCATACAGGTTGGGGGGGAGGGGGGGAGCATCAGAAGAAAGAAGGGGGTGATGCCATATGAATTTTCCTCAAAGCCTCCCATCTTTGAAACCACCACCCAACTCCTTCTGCCTCGAAGCCCAGCCCTGCAGCAGCCGCAGCTCCCTGTACACGAAACACTGGGTTTTCTCCGGAGCATTTGGGTGACGTAATGCCCTCTTTTCCTCCCCTGCCCACCCTCCCCCCCCCAGCTGCCTCCTCCCGCCCATACACACCTATTCCCCAACTGAAATCAATTAAATTGTGCAACTTCTCAGCCAGCTGGGAACTGGGCTGGAAAAGCCCGTGTTGGCTTCCAAGCTTCCCCGTGTTTCCCCGGGGGTTGTGGGGCTGAACCCTGGCTGCAGCCCTCTCCCCGCAGGGGTGGGGTGCTCTCAAATATTAGCCCTGGCTTCTTAACAGCCTGAACAAGCAGGCAGAGTTCAGGGAATGTGCTGACTTTCCCGACCTCAAATATTTACCCTTTCATCGGCCCATGGCTGAGCGGCACCATGGCGGCATGAGCGCACGTAGACACGCAGCCCTTGCATGCACAGGCATGTGTGTCGTGCTCCAACATGTTTTTACACACACACACGCACACCCCAGCCCCGTTTTCCTCCCTGCAGCCTGTGGGCTCGGCAAGTGGTGGATTTGGCCAGGAAACAGGAAAAAAAACCTCAGCCACGGCAAGGTCTACGGCATCTTGCGCTCAGCAGACAAAAGTATGAGAGCATGGACATCCCAACCCAGAGGAGACCGGGCACCGAGACCACATCTTGCTCCTCCAAAAAAACCCTGAGCTCTGCATCACAGGGAGGAGAAAAGTGTATTTTATGCATCCTGGGTAAATACAGAACCTAAAAAGTCAAGTTTTAGGGCAGGCTAAGAGAAAGGTGGGGTTTGCGCTGCGCAGCCACAGACATTGTCCCAGGCGGGTCACCTGGCTGGGTCAACCCTACCAAGGCCCTTCAGTTTCAAACAATAACAGGTTGATCTCCAGGATAGAAACAAAATGCTTTCCATTGTCCCGGGAGCTGGCTCCATCTCCCAGGACAGCACGGCAGGGCAAGCTCAAACAAAGGACCCAAACTGGCATTTCCCAGCCCCCGGGGGGGCGGGGGAGCAGCCACCGGGTTATATATTTAATCTCACAATGGCACCCAGGAAATGAATGGTGTCTCCAGGAGATGAATACAGCCCAGCCCATGGCAACGGGGCAAACCACAAGGCAAGATCTTAGAGATCGGGCACTTCTCAGCCCAGCTCCCACCAAGAGAGAAAGGGCCTTATTAACCCTTCGAGTGATGGAGCTGAAGCTGCAGGAGTTGGGACGGTCCCTGCCCTTGCCGCTCCGGTGCTTGGGGGGCCTGAGCCCTCAAAAGCGAGACAGGAGGCTTCAAAACTTGAAAACTTGGACACAGACACCCTGAGCCTGCCTCACATGGCTCTCTGGTTTGGATTCCCTTCTTTTTTGCCCACCCCACAGCACCACTAGTTTTCTTGACCACCCAGGTCGCGTCATGACCTCTCTGCCCTTCCCTCTGTGAAGTGGAAGGACGCAAATGCACTTGGATTTCCAGCCCAATTAGTGGGAAAATTAACTGCATTTTATCGGGTTCAAAACCCGCCCAAGTTTGCCAGGATACATCTTTAAATTATGACTTGTAAGGACAGTGTCTGTCTCAGACAGGTCACGTCTCTGGGCACAGAGCTCAGCCCTGGGCTCCAAATGGAAAAGGAAAAAGACATATTTAATTCTAAAGCGAGAGCCCCGGCGTATCCCTGAATCCAGTTTGCTGTTGTGACAAATGCCACCCAGCTCTGGGAGCCGGGACAATGTCCTTCCTGTCCTTTTCTTCCACCCCTTCCGTGTTGTTCTCCAGCCCCCTCCCACCCAGGCCCTGCCAAAAAAATATTGTACCTCATGCACAAAGAAAAATTCTTTGCTGGCTTGTTCGAAGGACTGATAAGAGGAAAACGGAACCCGGCCAAGTGCAAGAACGGATTCCCAGCCTCAGGATGGGTTTTGTTCGTTGTTAATAAAAAAGAAAAGTGAACTCTGGGCCAGCTTAATTGCTTTCAGTAAAGATCAGCCCTTCTATAAAAGAGATTTATGAGGGCACTGATGGTTCCTGGACTACCTGGGGATCTGATAAAGTTTCAGGTATAATAAATGCCTTAATGAGAAGAACCTGTGCTTGAATGCACAAGTGCCACCGAGCCAGGTTTACCCCGGGAAGCTGGTTGTGGTGGGAGCCCCTCTGTGCTGGTGGCCTTGCTGACACCAGCGAGGGCAGTCGATGGCACCTTTGCCCTCAGGAATGATGTACATCCCTTCTGAATGGGTATTTTGAAGCCATTCTGTACGTGTATTTGGCAGCTCCAATGACACAGAGGGGACAAGCACCGGGCGCACGTGGTCTGTGTGGCTGGATCACAAGGATATTGAGGGGTTCCTTCCTCTCCTTGGGGACCACAGGGGCGCTTGACACAAAAGAGACAGCCCTTGTCTCCTCAGAGGTCCTATATATGCACCACACGCTTTTATGCAATCCCTGGGCTCAGCAGGATCAGACCTGGTTGGGCTTTGGGAGATGCCAAAGGAGGAGCTCAGAGTGACAGAAGTTTTGAGGGCACCTCCTTCTCTCAATCCATCAACTCAAGAGCCTCCAGGAGTTCTCCTAAATTCTAGACCATCCCTCCAGAAGGCAAACAAGTGCACACAGTCGCTATAAACCAGTGCAACTGTTGGACTTTTTTTAACGTCAGTAGACTTAACTGTGCTCCTTACCCCAACAGCCACCCTAGATTAAGGTAATCAGCTCAGGTACATAATCACTGCCATTAACAGTGGAAGAAGCGTGGGCTGGCAGCGGTTCCCCATGGCGTGTGCTCTTACCCGTGTGAGTCCTCTGGTGGGCCTTCAGGTGGGAGCTCTTGGTATAAACCTTTGAGCAACCTGCAGAAAACAGAAAAGACACAACTTCCCGGTGAGAAAGGGGCTCAAACCAACCCAGAACATATTATATTTGGGGTTAGGGACAGAGCACTCTGGGTAACAGCATGCAAATAAGCCTGGGCGATACCCATTTTGTGTCAGCAGTAACTAAAGAGCATTTGTTCTCCGAGACAGACCGACCTTTACAACGCTCCATCTTTTGCTACACGAGCCTGACACCCGTGGGCATTGTGCTGGGAATTAGGGGGATCGGGGAGGGGGGAAGAAGGAGGCACAGACTTTCAATCCCCCCCCCCCTCCTTCCTCAACCAGCTCTTCCAGGCAGGATGAAAACTGTAACTTCGCCACCGTTAGCTGCTGGCTTTGTGCTGCCTTTTTTTTTGTCTTTTCTGGATTCCAGACGTAACTGATACCACTGCTGGGCGGCTGGAGGGAAGATGTCCTTTGTAATCCTCCCAGACCCAGCAGATGCGGTGTGTTCCAGGAAGCAGGAAACGCCAGGTAGGCTGGTGGAGCCGCAGCCTGGCTTTCAGGATCCAGCATAAAGCTGGTGGGAAGGTGGTTTTTTTTTTTTATTGTTTTGTTTTGTTTTTTTTTTCAGAAGATCAGCAACAACAGGTTTAGTCAAAGAAAAGCTCTTAACAGAAACACCGTGACTTTGGCATAAGTCTCAACAGGCGTCTCAAAGTGAATCATTGCCAGTTCCTCGTTTCGGTTAGATAAAGCCTAGAAAAGCTTCTCATGCGGCCTTTATGGCCCTGCTTCATTGTGTTTTGACAAGTATATTAAAATATGAATTTGCATTTTTATGACCTGCAGAAGCAACACAGTCCTGTTTTTCATTGCAGCGTTTCCCCACCGCCTAAAGCAGCCTCTGGCAGGAGATCAGGTCTCCATCTTCTCCTGAAGGGGTGCAGGAGCAGCTAGTGCCAATCCCCTCCCCGTGGCAGGAGGGATAAGGGTTGGTGACCCAGTCCAGTTGTGCTTCTGATGCTCGGAAGCCTCAGAGATCCCTCACACTTGGGAGAGAGATGAGTTCGCATGAGACCAAGGGCTGCCTCCCTGCTGGGGATGGAAATGAAGCCCAACAAGACCCCAGAGGGGTCCCCAAACCCAGAGGGAGCAGCCCAGGGAGCAGGGCATGGCTGGGCTTCACGACCTCGTGAGCACGCAGAGGAGAAAGTGCTGGGGCCACCACCTGGAAGCTTGGATCAGGGCTTTGCAAACAGGTCTCCCTTGTTCATCCAGTCACCGGCGTGAATTCGACGCGTCCCCGGTGTCAGTCAGCCCTGCTGCCATCAGCCCTGACTGGTTTCACCTCCAGCTGAACCTCAGCGTGTGAAGGATTAGAAGGAGCCCTCCTCTGTCTCTGCACGTACACGCTATGGAGCCACTCGGTGTTTATTCAGCACAGGTTATGGGGGGAGGTTTTTTTTTTCATGGCAGATGTGTTCCTGCCTTCCCGGGCAGGCCAAAATCCGGCTGAAAACAGGCAAGCTCTGCCTTGGCAATGGGTCCCGCAGGGTGAGGGTGTTCCCCTGACCCGTTCTGACAAGAGCGGAGGGGGTCTGTCTCGGAGCAGTGGTCCACTGATACCCTAAATCTGTCTCCCACCAGCAGAAGGTAAAAAAAAAAAAAAAAATAATAAAAAATCCTCCCAAGCTGTAAACCGCAAGAACGTGGGTGCAGCTTCTGGCTCAGAAAGTCCCCGATCTGGAGGTTGCCAGAGGGTGGGAAGGTGCAAGCACAGAAATACCTCTCTAAACCAGTCCTATTCTTATGCACTTCGCCGGGTCGCTGCTGGAGACGGGATCTGGGCTGGTCGGGCCTCTGGGCTGACCTGCTACGGCCACTCTTGCGCCACGGAAAGAGCACGGGAGCACATCAATCTCATGGGAGGCGGTTGGGAAATGACTTTCCTCAGTTCACACACCCCCATGGGAAAACTGTTTGCTAATCCCCAACTCCTCCGTGGCCGGGGCTCGGCCCAGGAAGTGGGAGGTGCATGTCCCTGCACCAGGACTGGTGATTTTCAAGCCCTCACACTGGTTTCACTGGGATTTCTCCCTTGGGAACACGATTGCTTCTCTCCCGTGCGACGTGGATGAGAGTTTGCAGCTGTGGGTGCCGCAAGCTCGGTGCAGGAAACCCGACAGGTTCTCCTCCTGCCAAGGCATCAGAGGTCTTTAGATGGACATGCTCATGCAATGAGGTGACACACAGGGAACAGCCTCAGCTCTGGGCTGGTCGTTACCCCAAAATGCCTTTCCACACCATCCCGATGCAGTACATGAAGCCGCTGAAGGATATGGCGCAGAGATATTCAGCTCTTTGGAAGAAGATAATTCAGGGTACAGGGAAAGATGGTGAAGGCTCTTATGGAAATTCCTTGATGGTTTGCCACCCGTTATGGGAGAGAGGGAAAGACCAGTGAGAAGCCACCATGGTTTCACCTGCAGAGAGCATGTGGCTGCTCGGGGTTAGGCAAGACCAGAGCAAAACGGGCAGCTCAGCTGAAACGGCAGATTTCCAGGAGCATCCCTGTGCTTTGCAGGAGCTCTCTGCCTCTCAGAGTCAGGCTTGGTTTTGCCAGGGAAAGGGAGGAAAAAAAGGCATCAGCCAGCACAGGCAGAATCAACCTCTTCTACTCCCTTGGTGGTGGTAGGAACCCCGTTTCCCTGGGGCTCTCCACCCAGCTCCACAGCTCCCTTCATCATGCAGACACAGAGATTTTGGATTAAACTGCTGCAGAGGCCCAAGGTGCACCCCCAGCCTCAGTGTGTCAAGAAGAGACTCTCCCCCCTCCCCAAAACCAAGCCAGTACATCAACCGTGAGCATACCTGGGTAATCACAGTGATGGATTCTCCTCTTCTCCAGCTCAGGGTTGTTGCGTCTGTTGTATTTGGGGGGCTGCATGACAATGTGCCCTTGGGAGAGGGTCCCAAGGCCGTTGGGGACTGGGGGGACCTGCGATGACTGGACCAACTTCAGTCCAAAAGTGGCTTCATAGGATGGTGGGGGAGAGATGGTGTTGATGAGCTCGGGTTGATTTTCCGGGCTGCCAGGCTGCGAGTTGGGGGGTGACGGGGGCAGGGTCACCCCTGGAGTAGGGTAGAACTGCCCTGAGATGTTGAAGTTTCCCTGTCCTTGGGAGATGTGTGGGTACTGCTTAACCGGCCCTCCTGGCTGGACAGGCCTGTGGACCACACTGGACATGGTGTTACCTGTGGACATGGTGACACCACTGAGGCTGTTGATAGCTGTGGTGCTGTTGGAGGAGGAGGTCAGGGTGGTAATGTCAGCGCTTCCGTTGCCAAGAGGCATCTGGTAAAGCTGGGATTGCTGCGGGTTGGTGGACAAGGGGATCTCAGAGGGCATCTCCTGCTTGATGAAGATGTTGTTCACTGCCACCGACTGGGGCATGCTGAAGACGCTGGTGAAGTCGGGCAGGGTCTGCGTGGAGCCGGAGGCGGAAGAGCAGGGCTGGGCGAAGCTGGTGCCAGGCTCTGTTTTGATCTGTGGGAACGGCGCCATGGGTTTGGGTGGCCGGTAAAGTCCAGTGCGGAGGTGCGTCGTGTCTGGCAGGATCACGTTGATGTTCACGCTGTAGGGCGTAGAAGTGGGCTTCTCTGTGGAGAAGAACTCGTCCACCACTGAGGCACTCTCCCGGCGGTACTTCTTGTCTGGTATCATGGGGATGGGGGTCACCTCGGTTGAAAGGTACTTATCCATTTCGGACCGTGCCTGTGGCAAAAAATACAGACGAGAGAACTTGTGAGGCGTGACCTTGACAGACTGGTGGTGGGAGTCCAATGTTCAACAAGTACTTAAGCCAGCAGGAAACCCAGAGAGCAGCAGGAACAGCCCAGGAGGCACAGGCTGCCGTGATTTAGCTTCAGTCTCTGAATCACTCTCCCCCGGGAGTGAATCACTGTCCTCTGTCCCACTTCCCTCCTACCTCTCTGCACTGATAACAAAGGGCAAGCTAAGCAGAGGATGCAGTTATGAGAGAAATACAGCCTGATAAAGAAGAGCCGAGCTTCGGGTACAAGGCTTTGGTCACACAAACAAGAGAATTTAACAGTAGAAACGGGTTGAAATCAGAAACTCCACTCCAGTCAGCCTCACGCTTGGGGCATGCTGGATCTGCAGCCCACCTTAGATGTGGTGACTCTGCTCTCCTTCAAACTCAACAGCCTGAGATGTCTTGCATTTTATTGTAGGACAATATCTTTAATTTATTGAGAATAATTTGGGCTATAGCCCTAGAAATCTAAGTGACGTTGCCACTAATTCAGCGGACTGTGAGCCTGAAATGGACACTGCCAGGCACACTATTACTGTCTGGTCTTGGTGAAGTGTCTCAGCCTTCACCTAACCTTCTGTTTAGTTCTAGTTTTGTCGAGATGTTTTGACAAGCCTGGGTCCTCTGAGCTAATAGGACCTCTAGCTCAGACAATCACCGCTTGCCAGGTTTCCTCTCCTCCTGGTTCATGTCTGATGCGGCATCCCACTGGATCCAGGCCCAATAATTCAGCAACCTGATGGGGCAACCTGCTAGGAAATTCATCCCCTGGCATTTGATGACTCAAGTTCTGCTCTTTGTGGTTAGAGATACCAGCGCTAATGCTCTTCCATAAAGCTACAGCCTTTAATTATGTGGTTATCCATGTGTCAAGCTCATTGCGAAGCCCTCGTAGACTCATTCATATGTAGAGGAGCTGGCAAAACCACCAGGTTTCCCTGGCAGAACCTTACAGCGCACTTCAGGAGAACAAGCTGATCTCACCCCACACCCTGCACGCTTGAGCCGCGGGTTTTACAGCCCTGAACTATGTCACTGGAGTTCCATGGGCCAAAGTCATCCCTGCTGCAAGTCCATTGCTCTGAACAAAGCTGGACGGGACCCAAGAGATTTCCTTACCCTTTCCAGCGAAACATATCACCTGCGCTTCCAGCTAATTCAAAGAGCCTTTTTGCACCTCTGCGAGCCACACTGGTAACGCATGGGTAAGCTGGCTTCCACCCAAACACGGGTACGTGCCACAAATCCACCCTCTTCTACATGGGTAGGAGCTCAGAGCAGCTGGATCTGGAAGTTCTACATTGCCCTGGGACCGTGTTTTCAACCCTGTGCTCGCCACACTGGTGTGGCTACACACCGTGCTGTAAATCCTGTCTGTTCCCATCAAACGTGCAGGACCTGAGAAGCCCATTCTCTCATCAAAGGAAGCCACGTGTCATCACTACAACCTCACTTTGGGGCACATCCTCACCTAACCACCTCTGCTCAAGTGTTGCCTTCATCAACAGCCACCTGGCCATGCTCCAGTGAGGACACCTTGGCTCAGGCATCACCTAGAGCTAAAGCATCAGCAGGGGAGAGCATCAGAGACCCTCAGCTCAGTCCCCACAGGCAGGTCCAAAGCCCCAATCTCCTCTCTGCTCCGCCCCGGCAGTGTCCACCTTGGGTTCCTGCCCAAGAACCATGCCAGAGCTTCGGAGCCAAACCCTGGGGGCACCTTCCCTGTGCCCACACGCTGGGATTTCACCGTCACCCTTGGGAGCCAGCTCACTGGAGGCAGGACCAGAGACTGCGAATGCCGGACATACCTGAGCAATGAAAGGTCCCACTTGCCAGGATTGGGGGAAGGTGTTGGATGCCTTTTTACTTCTGCACTTCCCTTATCTCTGGCATTTAACTTTCTCACCTTCAGTTCCCAAGGGAAGGTCTCCCCCCTCCACAACTCCAGTAGGTCCTCATACGGCAGGTGACCAGGCAGGTATATTAAATGCAGAAAGGCGTTGGGGAGCCCTAAGTTCAGATTCAAAACTTACATTCTCAGCCAAAATTCCCCCCATCCACTGCCTGTCCCCCCTCTTTGGTGTCTCCCAGCCTCCTTTTCTCTCATAACCACCTCTACCTGCACAGAAAAGACTGATAAAGCTTGTTAAATCCAATTCTGACCCTGAGCAGCCCCAGGGTCCTGGGGAGAGGGGGGTGTGTTAAGGGGCAGTTGGTCAGAAGAGCAAAAGCGATGGGCATTCATCGGACAGGAAAGGACACCAACCCTGTTTGTAGCTGCAGCCCCACCGGTGTGTGCGGGACCAGGACTGTGAGGGTTCTCTCTCCGCTGGAATCCAGACTGTCATAATGCTGCTGATTGTGTCATGGGTTCTATACCACCCCGAGAGCCCCAGTGTCCTCCCAAGAAGAAGAAAGGGGGGCTTTTTGCTTGTTTGTGGCCCAGAAAAGCCTAACAACCCTGTACCATTTCCCTAAGCACCTCCCAGCCAATGCTCTATCACAGAATCATAGAATGGTTTGGGTTGGAAGGGACCTTAAAGCCCACCCAGTCCCACCCCTGGCCCTGGGCAGGGACACCTCCCACCACACCAGGTTGCTCCAAGCCCCCTCCAACCTGGCCTTGAACCCCTCCAGGGATGGGGCAGCCACAGCTTCTCTGGGCAACCTGGGCCAGGCTCTCACCACCCTCACAGCAAAGAAGTTCTTCCCCAGATCTCATCTCAATCTCCCCTCTTTCAGTGTCAAACCCTTCCCCCTCCTCCTATGGCTCCCCTCCCTGATCAAGAGTCCCTCCCCAGCTTTCCTGGAGCCCCTTGAGGGACTGGAAGGGGCTCTAAGGTCTCCCCGGAGCCTTCTCTTCTCCAGGCTGAGCCCCCCAACTCTCTCAGCCTGTCCTCACAGCAGAGGGGCTCCAGCCCTCCCAGCATCTCCGTGGCCTCCTCTGGCCCCACTCCAACAGGTCCCAGAGCTGGAAGCAGTACTCCAGTGGGGGTCTCACGATCCCACACCAACTCCTTGTCCCACTGGGATGACTAAGTGCTGACATGTCTGGGTGGGATACAACTCAAGTGTCCTGAATGCAGGTGTCTACCTCTGGCTGTCACTCATGGCTCCTTTCACCATTGGTGAGGATCCAGTTAATGGAGACATGGAGGAGACAGCTACACAGGCACCCGGGTAGCTTGCAGAGATGGAGACCAGGAGGAACCCACCCTGGCTGGCAGCGGGGGCAGGATGAGGGACTGGAGGTACCACCATCTCCTCCCTGGTGGATCTGGGTGGCCTGCAGTAGGGCTGGCTGGGCAGGGGACAGTCCCAGCTCAGTCTCTCAGGGGCTTTAGCGGTACCTCTCACCAGCGGGGACAGGAGCATGCAAAGGGAAGGATGAGGAAAGTGCTTCACCTCAAGAATGAGCGGCGGCATCCGCTGTTCCATCCTCATGGGGTGCAGCTGTGGGGCAGACAGGGCTGGGTTAGTGCGGTGGCCACCCCCCCGCTGACCTCCCCAACCACCCCTGGCCATGGTGGGCCTCTCCCACTCTCTCCCCAGCCCCTCATGGCCCCCAGGACCTCAAGCTGCCCACCCTGTCTGTGGGCAGGTCCCCACCACCATCACCAGTGCCTCCCCCTGCCCAGCCTTGCCTTGATATCACCTTCTCTCTCTTCACTAACAAGGATTTTTTTTTTTTTCGGGGCGGGGGGAGATTTTCTTTCCTGTTTCACACCTCCTGTTCCAGAGCGGGGTGGGAGGAAGGATGGAGATGAGCAGGGGCTTGGTTCCCAGCTCACACAGCCAAGTCTCTGTTTTTATGTCTTAATCCTTGCTGAGAGGCAGAGTGGGATCTGCTGGGGCTTTTGGAGCTTCCCCAAGGAGGACAGCCCCTTGGAGACTCCGGGCAGCAGCTCGGCCTGGCTGCCAGGTTTGATGAACTCTGGGTTTCTCATGGGGAAAGAGACAGAGCTTTCCAGAGGAGGCTTTGAGGCATGGCGCAAAGACCTTCAGAGATTTCCAGCCCAGTCAAACCAGTAAGTTCTCCCAGTTCCCATGGGGCTTCAATCTACAAAGGCTACCTTAGGGTAGGCAGAAATGTTCATGCTGTGTTCTGGGAACAGGTTGGAAACGACCGGAGCAGGCAATGAAGGGCTGAGCCCACAACACTCACTCACTCAAGCATATACATACATGAGGAGTTTTTTCCTCGTCCTCCCAGTTTGGGGTCACGCACACATTGTCAGGTTGGTCAGTCAGACCAGCAAGGGCTAGAAACCAGCAAGGGCTTCCCTCTCTCTCACAAAAAGCCAGAAAAACCAACCCAATGGACTCGGTTTTCCCATTTTTGGGGTGTTCATATTCTGGGAGTTGCATCTAAATGGAGGATGTTCCTTGTGAGTCCAAAAAGCCACGTGGCCTTGTGAGGACAGGTACCAAATAGGCTGGGGCTGAAAGCTGCCACCCCTGGAAAGCTGCTGGTCCCCATGTGGTCTTTGTGCCTGGAAGCATGAGGAGATGCTTAAACATTAAATTTCCACCTCAGATCTACAAAAGTTTGTGGGTTGAAATCTGTGTCCCATCATCCCCATCAGCTGGAAGAAACAGCTTCAGAAGCACCTGCATATTTCAGCCAAGCTCCTTCAAAGGTAATGCTTGAGCCTGCAAGGAGGGGTCCCTGGAGCTGGATCACTCATTTTGGGGTCAACCACACCAGGAGAGCAACAAACCCCTCTGCTCTGCCAGCCAGCTGCATTCAAGACGTGCCATGGTAAGCAGCATAAATACAAAGGAAGCGATTGAGGACAAAGTGGGCCCCACCAGGAGGAAGCCCTGTAGACACTGGGTTTCTGCAGACCCCTCAGCCAGCCCCAAGTGGGTCCTGGCACAGCCCCACCTGGGGCTGCTCTGGAGAGGGCAGCTGAGGACACTGTGGTGGGCTCACACTAGATAACAATGACCTGGAACAATCAGCCCATCCCTTCCTCCCTTTCTGCCAGCTGCAGGCGGGGAATTAACCATTTTCTTGCCTTTTTGAGAAGGACTGAAGTCATCACGTAGCCAGGGAGCTCAGTTCATCTCAATGCTGCGAGAGATATCCACCCTGACTTCATGGAGGAAGCCTCCAGGGCCTTCTAGCTGAAGAGCCACTACATCTTCAGTGGGTTCAGTGGCCCAGTTTCCCCTATGGTCACTAGCAATGCCATTGTCACAATCACAGGAGATGAGGCTGAGATGCAAGGTCTGAAGGTGGGCATATCCCAGACTCCACCAGCTGCATCAACGAGGGCTCCAGGAGGAGTCATAGATCGGTAGCTCAGGCAAAAAATAAGCAAAGGGAAAATACAGGCGACGCAGACATCAATTAGAGGTGTCCAAACTGGGATCTTTGGTTTGGCCAGGAAGGGAAAGCCAATAAGAAGAGCCTTTTGTACAATAAAAGCACTGAACTCCTGTGGTATTTTACCCTCAAAGTCATAGTATCTATTTCTGACCACAGAAGAGGGTCTTTTCAACTTGCCAGAGAAAAGACAGAGAGACAAAAAAAACAAGAAGGAAAGGGAAAGGGGTTAGAAGGAGCACTTTGTCCACCCCAGTGTCCAACTCCCGTGGCTAATAGGCGCTGGCACAAGTCTCCCCCCTCCACCGTCTGCCAATTTTCATAAATCCTGCAGGAACCTCCTGCCCTGGAGACCTCTATCCCTCCTTCAGGTAATGTCAAAGGCAGGGTGGGGCATTATCGGGACATCGATCAGTGCACGCAGAGCCCAAGACAAACATTTCTTGGGAGGATGCAGAAGAAACCAGCGCTTGAGCCAACTGTGCCATTTTGCCAGTGATTAACCACGAGCATCGTTAGAAGAGTGCTGGGCGCTGGAGGCTGTCGAGGCAGGAGGCGGGACGTGTCTTTCTTTCCCGTGATTAAACACTTTCTAATCTGAAGTTGATCAATAACAAACCGCCATAGAAACATCAGATGTTGTCACCACACGGGCAAGCAGCAGAGAACAAGGAGAGAAATCAATGTTTGCTAAACAGGCAATGAGCTCGTAAAGTTGGCGGAGGGAGCGGTTGAGGGGGGGAAAGTGCTCGGGGGGGAGAAGTTTCTTCAGTTCTTGGCAGCTTCCAGCCCTACCTGGCTGCAGTTCCCCCCCCACAGTCCTGCTCTGCGATGCTGGGGGGCATCAAGCCCCCCTTCCCAGCTGGGTCTCCAGCTCCTGCTCAGATCCTGGCCGTGATGCTGAGCTGGTCCTCAATGCAAAGACTGTTTTGGGGAGAGGGGTGCAAGCAAAACGCCAGCTTCGCCATGGCAGGTCAACAGTGGGGGTTCAAGAGATGGGAGAACGGCAGGGCACCCGCTCAAGGTGCAAGGAGGGGGGGGGTGTCCCCTCCCCGAGCACAGGCATGTGTGGGACAATGGTTGTACCCGTTGTCCGGGCCCTGGGATTACACAGTACAGCCTTTTTCTCATACATGCACCTGCACGAAACTCCAGCCTCCAAGGGAATCAGCAAACAATGGGGAGGATAATCATCAATCAAAAGCCATGGCAAGTACCTGGCAGTACCCCTTTAAAGGCACATGTTATAAATAGGCCGTATTTATATACAGATTTGGTTCAATATCAGCATTTATTGTCTCCTAGTTAAATATTGACCTGAGTAAATATTTGTTTCTCTGATCATTTGGTTTTGATATTGACCTCGATTGACGTTATTTTCTGTTTGTTCCTCAAGTCTTCTGGAACTCTCTGCAAAACGGGATTAGCAAAGAAACCCCGGGACTCTTCCTTTCAAGTACGCACGGGGCCAAACCTTTCACTCCTGTAAATAACAAAGCACCATCACAGGGAGCAGAGCCCAGCTCTGGGCTTGTGTAGGTGGGTGCTGGGCTGCAGAGGACCCCGGGTGGACTCCTCTGCTTGCTGTGTCTCAAAGAGGTTAGGAGGAACTCCAAGAAACTAGAGCTGCCCTCCAAGCAGCGGGGCAAGAGTCATCTTCACTAGCTTTGGCCACCTGGAAAGTGGGCATCTAAGCTGAAGTCTCTGTGCAAGCTCTCTCTGGACAAGTCCACAGAGAGGACTGCCAGAGGTGATCTATCCCACCACCTTCCCATCTTGAAGATTCTACACCTTGCAAGAGCAAGCTCCTGGAGCAGGACAAGACCACAAAAATAAATCTTTCTCCAGGTTTCTGCCAGGAGCTCATGGATGGCCCAGGAGCGCTCAGCTCATACACTGCTCTGGAGGGTTATTCTGGTGCTCTTTTCTGCCCTGATGTTTGAAGGACCCAAGGTAATTATTCCCTCTCAGAACTTCCTTGAGGCCAAGAGTCACCATCAAGGCAGATGTGGGCAGCTGGGAGGTTGGCCGGCCTCTGGCTGAGCCAGTAGGCAACCACATTTCCAGCAGACTTGCTGACTCTGTTTGCTATTCCTTTCCTCCAACAGCTGATAAAGACTCACTCAAAGGCAATCTACCCTGGTAATTTATCACAGAAATCATGCCACTACAGTCAGCAATCCCAAAGGCCAAAGAAACCAGGAAAAATACCCTCATCCAACTCCAAGGTCAAGTGCCTGGAAGAGGAGCAGTTTGGAGCAGCCAGGCTTCAGCAGAATTTAAGAGAGCAAGCAGAAATCTCCAAAAATAAAGCCATAAATGGACTGAAAAATAAGTAGCAGCGTAGACCTTGGAGACACTGAGCTTGGAGAAAGCTCTGGCTTTCACCATCCCTAGGTCTTACTGGAGACAGTGGGCATTCGGCCCACCTGGCCTTAGGCAGGTCTGGATGAGGGTGGGGGGTCCCAGGATGAGATTAGAGTAGCTCCAAACTGGTTTCCCCTTTTGCAGAATTAACACGCTCAGCCTCGGCACTGGATGGAGCCCGAAGGCAGGTGGGGACATGGGAACAGCCATCTGTCCTCACCCATTGCTCTCTGCTCTGCCAGGGCAGGAGGGCAGCTCTCTCAAAGTGTGGAAAGGGAGGACATGAGGACTTAATGGAGTCATGCCTTCATTCACAACTTTCTGTATCTGAGCTGCTCTCGCTCAGCAAAGGCTGGGGTAAAGGCCATCAAAGCCAACTGGAGGTTTGCCATCAAAACCCAGTGTTGAAGGCAGGAGGCTGAGCCGGGCAGGACTTTCAGTGTGAACTGGTACAGCCATTTGGATGGTTTGTCTGGAGAGATGGAGCCATCTAATGTTATTTCAACTCCTGGAAATTTGGGAGGCTTGGAGCTTCTTCAACCCCAGCCAAAACACGCAGGAACTCAAGCATTCGCCTGGTTTATACCTGCATACAATCAAAAGTTTATTTGGATAGCCACGCAGCCCCTGCTGGTACCATCAACTAGAAGCAGGCCCACCTGCAGCTCCATTACTCCTTCTGGGTTGCAGCCTCTGCTCCAGCACACTCTCTCCCCTTCAATCTGAGGAGACGGAGGCATCTGAGAAGATGTCACCGTTCCCCAGGATGACCTGGACAATTTCATCCACCTGTTTCTAGCTATTGCTGGTCTTCTCCTTGAGCCTTCCAGCTCCCCTCTGGTTACGTGCCACCAGTCCAGAACTGTGTGTGACATGGGAGAGGCTGGTAGAGCTCATAAGGAGCTTCCCTAGATGGGTTATGGGTGGGATTCATTGTGCCTCACTCAAACCATCTGAAAGCTCACACTCATCACCTCACCTCCTCCTCCAAGCAGAAGAAAAGCAGCACATTCCCAGGGCAGGGTCTGACAAAGGCAGAGTGAGTCATCAGCTGCTTGCTGGGGCCTGCGAAGTCCTCCTGGCATTCAGCAAGCGATAAAACAGGCCAAAAAGCCTGCTCTTCCCAGTAGGACACGCCAGTCAGCCCCAGTACCCCAGGCACGTCTGGGAAAAGCAAGGTCAGGTTTCACGTGCGGACAGCAAATCCCACCACCCTTCTGGCCCTCAGCTTCCTCGCCAAACCAGTTAGCAAAACAAAACAACTTCTTTCGTGCAAGCTCGCACAGCACCTAGCACAGGACAAGGCCAAGAAGATACTGCCCAAATCAGGGACCAAGGGGGACATTGGAGAAGATCCACCTGCCACAGCCCCTTCTGCCACGTATTTCCGAGCATCTGTGCTGCTGGGAGAGTCTTTCTCTCAGCCTGAGAGCAGCAAGTCTCCAAGAGCTTCCTCAAGATCCATTCCCTCGGCTTAAACCCTCTCCACATTTTCCTGGTGGAGAAAATGGTTGAAGGTTGGACTCAATGATCTGAAAGGTCCCTTCCAACCAAGACAATTCAATGATTCTCAAAGAATTGCCGATTGCTGCTAATTAAGGGTGATTAATGATGGCACAGGCCGATAACAGGCAATTGACATTTCCGGTGGAGAAGGCACCGAGCCCTGGCGAAGCTCCACCCAGAGCATTTTGGAGCCTGGGCTTTGCCAACGCCTGGGAAACCCGAGGGTTGTGACACTGGTCGTGTCCCAGAGGAGATGTCAGTCAGCCAAGATAATGATTTCTGAGTTCACCCAAAAGCACGGCACAGAACCACAAAAATACCAAATATTGAAAGTTGCTCAGAATGAAACGTTACATCCTAAAACAGCAGCATTTTGAATGATTGTTTGGGAAGGGGAAATGCCCCAATTTTTCCATTCAATTTAACAAACTTGGGTCATTTCCACATTTTCAGAGAACACCACCCAAGCCTTCTATTCCTGAGAAGGATTTTCAGTTGAATATATTCAGCCTCCCCTGGGTTCAGCTCCCTAAACCATCCCTGAGGAGCAGCAAAATGGAAAATGATGACGCTGTACAGGCAGCATTAAAATGATGGGCTGAATTGGGAGGTGAGTAGGTACCCTCATACCTCTGCCCTCTCCAGGACGGGTTCAGATTCATGAAACAAATTGCCTTAGACATGATAGATGTGATAAACAATGGATAATATTATTTTCTCCTGCATTTTCTGACTAGCTCTACCGGGACCAATTTTTTGCCATTGTCTCCTCCTGCTTGTACTGGAAATACTACAAAGAGCCAGGTCATTAAACGCGTTTTTATACTTGCAAATCCTGTCCTTGGTGGAAACTTGAAGGTCCCCATCACATTAAAAAAAAAAAAAATAAAAATAATACTTTTCAAAGAATTCTCCAAGCATTTCTGAACTTAATGAAAGATTCTTTGTTTGAGTTTCAATCTGAGCTTGGAAGGGGCTGAACCTCTTTGATGTGGTAAACAGCCCATGGGGGTTTTTTTGAGAGTTTTCATGCTAGCTCAAGTTCTGAGAACATCTGAATTGTAAACAGGAGTTATCCAATCCCCGAACACCAACTGTACCCTGTGACTCATGTAATTCACCAATGGAGCACGAGAAAAGCAAATATTCTAATCAAGGGGCTCAGCTAACAAGACGGTCGTAAGTGTGATTATTTGCAGTGGATGGGTTAGATAAAAGAACTCACTGGACCAGGGAAGGAGAACAAAATAGCGTAGGTAGCTGACCAAACAGGTTTGAGAGGGGAAAATTCACAGTTGATGATGCACCGGCCAGAAATGCGCTACCTTAGACCTTCGTGAGTAATTTCGGATGACTGTGTTTGCTTCCCACAGACCGTTCAGGAAGAGCGATAAAGGGAAATCCGTTGCATTTATTACGGAGTCCCCTACTCGTTTCCTCCCTTAAATACCTGCCTTCTCAGTGTTCAGAAAAAAAGAAAAAAAAAAAAAAAAAAGAAAAAATAAACACAAGAGCCACAAAAGCCAACACCATGGTTTTCTGTCTAATTTGCAACCCCTCCCATGTCGGGGAGAGGAAAACAGGTTCCAGCGAGGGCTGAGCGGGAGGATGAGGAACAGCACACCTGTAATCTTTTCCTTTCTCGGCACTGTCCCTTTCTCTCGCTCCCCACTTTGCCGAGCCAAACTTCCCCCCCCCCCCAGTCCCCGGAGCAGAACAATCAGCCTTTTGTACCACCCGGACAAAGCCATTGTGCTCCAAACCAGCTCCAAGTTGGGCCAAGCCGTTTCATCCTACACCTCCCTCGGCTTCCAGCAGCACCCGCGTGAGCACCCGCGCACACATGGGCAAGTCGGTGGGTTTGGGGGGGTTAAAAAGTAAAATAAGATAACAAATATGGTGGCTGAGATCCCCCAAATTCCGCCATCTTTGGCTCACTGTTATCTCCGATTTTGGCCAAAGCCTGCTGAGCAGTAGCAAGCTCCCCGCTGGCTTTGGACCGGCTCCCACACCAGGATCTGATCTGCAATGAGCCCCCCCCCACACCTCGCCCCCCAACACAGGGCTGCGGTGGGCAGGCGTCCTGCCTGGGGACTGTCCCTGAGGGTCTTCCCGTAAGAGTAGATGGATTAATTCATCCTTTCTGGGGATTCCACCTCAATTTCCCATGGCCCTGCAGACACCTGCCAGACAGAAAGCCCATCGGACTTGCAAATCTGGTCCCAAAAATATCAGGCTCCCGCTGATCCCAAAGCAAAACAGCCTGAAAGGACCCTTCCTTCGTGAGGTCGCTCTAGCCAGAGGCCACCAGCTGCCATCCCGCCATCTTGTCTTGTGTTGAGGGGCATCCGGTGAGCCCATTCCTCCTTGCCCAGCTTTTAGCTCAACGTCTCTGTATCACCAACCTCTTCCTGCACACCCCTTGAGCCCGCTCAGGGCTGCTGGCACCCTTTGAAAATTGAATTTTGCACACGTCTGCAGAATGCATGGACCCTTTTTGAACCCTTCTGCAAAGCCAGGAGGGTCCCAGAGGGAAGAACGTCCCTGCCAGCCAAGAGCAAGTGAGGAACCATGACTTCAGACTGCCCACAAAAGCACCTTGCGTGGACCGAGCAGCTCAGAAAGAGGAAGAAGGGACTGAGTCACGGAACCCTTGGCAGATCACACCAGCCCACTCCATCTCCACGCCTGTTTGCACAGTTGTGGATGCGGGATCCTGGCAGAGGCCCAAGCCGAGCTCTCTGCTCCGCTGGTGGAGTAAAGGGTGGGTGAGGACCGGTGTCACCAATGGCAGCTCCTCCGACACGTGGCAGTGCAAAGCCAGTGCCGTCCCCTGGCACCGTCACCAGCCAGCAGAGACGGGCAGGGGAACACCGTCGCCTTGCCACACCGTGAGCTCAAAGCCTGTCCTCCAACACGGGGGAAAACCTTCAAAACCTGGCACTGCCCCCCTGAGATCGTGGCTGTGGTGTCCCCAAACCTGGGGCCACCTTCAGTAGTGTGACCTTCTCCTCCTGGGCACAAGGAGGACCCCAGGAGAGGGCACAATAATTGCAGTCCCCTCCAAACACCCAAGGAGTGACATTAAACCGCAGAGAGATGCCTGGGCTCAGCCACCCCCACCCACAACGAGCTGTCGACATCTCATTACAGGCCCAGAGCAAAACTCCCAGGCTGCCATCTCCCCTTTCCCCCTGAAAAGCTGAATTCATTCATGGCATGCAACTCCCAACAGCCCGAGGAAACTAATCACTCCTTGCTGTGGACTTCTATATCTCCACTAACAAATAAAATGGAGCAGGACTCCTTCCTGGCCCCGATGCAAACCACATCTGATGAGCAAGACCCATCACCCAGGTTCCAACCGGGCTGTACAGGACACTGGACCACCGGGGAGCAGAAAAGCCCATCCCTGCTCCAAGAGAGAGCCACCATCACCCCAGCACAGCCACATCCATGCAAGGAGGAGCCCAAAGGGGCTCAGACCCATGAGATGCAGGACACAGGACCCTGCAGGAGACTGAAACAGCTCCTGCATTGTCCAGAAAGATGGAGCACACCTAAAAATGCTTGGCCCGGCTTCTCCTGTGATACCAGAAGGAAAATCCCTGCCAGAATAAAGTCAGAGGAACACCACGGCACCTATGTCCATTGAAAGGGTGTGGGAAATGCCCTTCTTGGTACTGAGCATCTGAAGATCTCGAGGAGCAGCACCATCCTGAAACCATCTAATCTCTTCAAGCGCCTCCCAGATGCTGGAGCTCTTTTCTTCCTGCTCGAGCCCCCCGCCCAGCCCTCGGGCAGGGCAGGAGGGAGGTGCACCAAGTACAGCGCTGGGAAACTGCCTGTGGGGTAGGAACTGGGCTTAAAGGACACAAGAGGAACCGTTTTCTCCCGTTCCTCAGCTTGCAGCAGCACAGCCCACCCAAGGAAAGGGAGGCAATGAAGGACGAGCTGGCTGGGGGCTATCCCCAGCCACACTCACCAGGATCTTCCTCCTCACCCATGGCAGCCTCTGTCCCCTCTGGGTGCTCACTAGCCTCAACACAACTGCCCTCGGGGCTCCTGATGCAGGTAGGCAAGGGGTTAAACCAGGGGACAGGCTGTGGGGTTTGTCCATCCCTTTTCCCAGCAGCTTCTTTGCCAGGTCCTGGCCTCAGTCAACGCTGCTCCAAACCCAGGTGACCCTCCAACATCAGACAGCAGCTCTGAATTCATGAAACCCGACCATGGAGATGGGCCACCCTTTCCACCTCATGCTCCTCACAACTGCAGGAAAGCCCATTAGGAGCCAGCTCCTGCCCTTCATGTGTTGGGTAGTGAGCAGGGGAAGTGCCATCTCCTTCCCGAACACACTGGCAACCTTCCTTCTAGAAAGAGCTCCAGGACTGTGGAAACCTGGGTCTGTTCCCACCGTCTCACTTTCCATCACCCCAGCCTGGGGACAGCTCTCACAAGAGGGCAGGGATCGAGCTTGAGCCACTGAGGACCACATTTGCACCCAAGGAAGACCAGGGCATGAAGCCACATGCGGCTCCAGGAGTCTTGGGAGTGATGGGGTGGCCTAGAGGACTTGGCAGTGGGGTGATTCGTCTACCATGAGGTCAATCCCAGCCCAGAGGGACACAGTCACCCGTCTGACAAGCAGCAGAAGACCACAGGAGGGTTCCCTAAAAACAAGGTGACCAGGAGTTGCTGTGGCTCAACAGACCTGGAGAGCAAAGTGCAGCAAGGTGGGAGCAGCAGATGAGTCCCCGTGCTCCCCCAGCCCCCTCGCTCATCGGGGGGTGCCTGGCAGCCACACAAAGGGAACGTCTCCCCCTCTTCTGAAACGCTTCCCTGGACCTGCCATGCTTTTGGATTCATTTATTATTATTTTTTAACCTTCCTTCTAGCACCCACCTCTTGAGATTTAAAGGGGAAAATTCTGTTTCTGGCCCATCCGGCTCAAATCAGAAAGAAAAAGTGCTTTTCTCTCACAAGCCCTTTTCTCTTTTTGTTTGTTTGTTTGTTTGTTTTTTTCATTTGGGGCAGGGCGGCTGGAAAGGCAGAGAAAAGGGGAAAAAAAACTAAGCGTAAACTCCACAAAGGCTCCATTTCCACCTGCCTCAGATTGAATAAAATTTTCAACAGCAAATAGCTCCCACCTTCCACTCTTGTTTGAAAAGCGATTTGTGGAGGGGGGGGAGAGAGGGGGACTTTGCAACCAGCGAGATAAAGGGATCAGCTGCAGGTTTGCTCCTTTCTTTGGTGGAGATCAGGGAGACTCGGGTCGGGAGGGCTGGAGCAGCGGGAAATGCCCCGTGGGCAACAGCCGGAGCCTTGACAGGTCACAGCCTTTTCCATAACTCTTGTCAAACTGCTCCGATAAACGCCCTCCCGGAGCAAAGGGTTTCCCAGACCTGCAGCCATCCATCCAGCTTTTCCCACCCTCCAGCTACTGCAGCTTCTTCAGCGCCTCTTCTACAGCCACCACAGCCCTTGGCATTCCTTAAGAGAAAAGGGGGCCAACACACGGAAAACCCCTCCCCGGGAGATGTGGGGTCCAGCCCTAGGGCTGTCAAGGTTTTGCCACCCCTAACGCTTCACCCTGGGTGGGTTTGTAAAGTCCTGCCGTGGCTGTCAGGGGCTGAGTGGGTGATCCATGGAGCACGGATGAGCTGGTGCTCAGCTCCAGCCACCGTCCCAGGGACCCCATAAAGGGATACAGGATGGTCTTATGGCAAAGGGATGACACCTCTGATCAGGCCACCCTTGGCTCCCGCCACCCCAGAGCAAATCAGCCATTGGGGTGGCATTGCCCCAGGGTCCAAACCGGGGTGAGAAACCCCTCTACCCTTTGAAGGGCAGCAAGGATGGTGTCGTGGGATGAAGGTGTTTCCAACCACGGGTGGGTTTTTCATCCCCACGTCCCTCCCGAGGAGGATGAAAGGTGGCAGGGGGCTGGCCATGACCATGGCCAAGGTGTGGGGCAAGCACCAGCCCCTCTGCCTAATCCCACCCGGCAGCTGGGGCTACAAAGGTGAAGAGAAAGCAAACCTCTCCCTCCCCTCAGACCAAACAGGGAGCTGCCACCCTTTCCCACCAGGGACGGGCCCTAGAGATAACCCACACCTTTCTGAAGAGGCACCACCCGACCCTCCAACTTCAGATAACCCACCCAAGCCCAGTACGGAGGGACAGGGGCTCCGGCAGCCCTGGGGTTACGGGGAGAGGCACCGAGCTGGGACCACTGTAGGGGAGGGAGGAAGGTGCTACATGGTCCTCTGCCCCCATTTTGATCCCCACATCCACAACCACCACTCGATGCCAGATTGCCGGGGCATCACATGGAGATACAGCAACGGGGACACTGCCTTCATCTCGTCACCTCCCTCTGAAGGACAGAGTCCCAAAACTGGCCCTTGGGGCATCAGTGCTGCCGGGAGAGGGAAAACGGGCAACGGAGAGACAACCCCAACCTCTGCCCCACACTGAACCGTGGCTGACCACCACGGGGACGCCTTCCCGGGGGCCCCAGCCCGGACCAGGGGCGGCCATGGAGCGAGGGGCCGGAACCGCCCTCAGGCCCCGATCAAAATGGCGCTGGGGACGTGGGGCGCGGGGTTAATCATTAGCCACCGGTGGTGCTGGGCACCCCAGCTCACCCCATTTCTCGGGGGGGTGGGGGAGGAGGGGAGGAAAGGGACCGAAGCGGTGGCAGCAGGGTGAGGGTGGGCCTGGTTCACCCCTTCTTCCCACCAGGAAGAGCAGCTGAAGGCTCTTGGTGGTGGGACGAGGGGGTCCATCACCCAAAACACGGGTGAGGAACCTTGCCTGGGATGGGGAGCAGGGCTTGAACGTGCTCCTGCCACGGCCCAGGACAGGGGTGGGCGAGCAAAAAGGGGGCAGTTAATGCCCCGAAGCCGCTTATCGGGGTCTTTATCTCCGTGGTGCGAGGCGGGGGGGGGGAGGCCGCCGCCGGGGAATTTCAAGGAGCATTCCTTCCCCGCCACAGCGGTGGGAAGAATAAATATAATAAAACGAAATAGAACAGAACGTCCCATTTCACACACACCCCTCCACCATCACGCACGGACGCAGCCATCCCGTTTGCCCACGTCTTTCCCAGAGAGCCCGCGGCGGCACAGAGACCCTCGGCACCCCCTCATCTGCCGGCCCCGGGGTGGGGGGGGGGGGGCAGAAGGACCGAGCCCCAGCTCTGGGGGGGGGGGGGGTGTGTGTAAACAAAACCCAAGTTCTCCTCCAAACATTTCCACAAAAAAAAAAAAAGGCAGGAGAGAGGAAAATAAATAAATAACTAAATAAATAATGAAACCCAACACGCCCAAGAGAAAATCCGGCGGAGGGGGAAGCACGAGCGTACAAAGCGACGGAGGTGTTTTAGCAAAGAGCGGAAAAACAAAGCAGAATTAAGTCAAAAAAAAAAAAAAAAAAAAACAAAAACCCCACGCTCACCTTTGCAGGGGGCTTTAACAGCCTCCCCACACCTGAGCGGGCAGAGCCGGCCCCGTCCCGCTGCCCCCATGGCCAAACCCACAGCCCCCCCCCCCCCCCGCCGCTGCCTTACCTGCGCCAGGTCGGGTGGGTTTTCCAGGGGCCGGGCAGGGGGTTTGATATCCTCGAAGACGGGGGGGTCTTCGCCGGGTTCCCCCGACATGGTGACGGGCTTCAGGGGGGTAAACGCCGAGGCGTCCTCGGGGAGCGGGGTGCGCAGCACCAGCCCACTGCTCATTCCTCCCGCGCCCCTCGCGCCCGCTCCCCCCGGGGAGGGGAAACCAACCTTATTTAAAAATAATATATTTAAAAAAAAAAAAAAAAAAAAAAAAGGAAGGGGAGGGGAAAGGGGACCCAAAAAAAATTAAAAAATGCAGAGAGAAGAGCCGGAGCGAGTTGCTAATCCCGGGAGGCCAGGTGCCGGGTCGCGGGAAGGCTTTACCTGGGCTGCGGGAGGAGGAACGCCAACCTGGAAGCCAACCTGGACGCGGCGGCGAGGCCGTGCCGAGCCAATCAGGCTCCCGCCGAGAGCCCCACCGGCAGCTCCACCGGGCCACCGGCACATAAAAGGCGGTGGCCGGGAGCTTCGCCGTCAGCCATGCCCTGCCACGGATGGACAGAGGGACACGGTCCCACCGGTGGCCATCCCAACCCCAGACCCTCCTCCAGGGCTGGAGCCCACCTGCGAGGCTGGGGAAGGCCTGAAACAACCCACAGCCGGGGGGACTCTCTCCCAAATCGAGCCCCCTGCACCAAAACCAGGGGTTTATTTCAGTTTTTAAAAGCAATGGCTTTTTTTTTTTTTTTTTTTTTTTTTTTTTAAAAAATGGGAAAACGCCGTTTTCCGGTGAATGGTTGAATTTTGCACGAAAAACTAATTTTTAGAGACAAGGAGATTGATTCCTGCTTGCTCACACTTCTCGCTCCCAGGGGAGGTAAAGGGAAGGATCACGAATAAATAGATTAAGTGAAGGCGAAAAGGGATAAACTTTGGAAAAAAAAAAAAAAAACAACAAAAAAACACACCAAACCCAACAACCAACAACAAAGGCAAAGTTTAAAAGGTGCAGATACGAGGGCACGGCGCTTCCCATCTCGGCTCCTACGGACAAACCAAGCAACCGAGTTTGGGTTTCTTTTTTTGAGAAGGGGGGGGAGGGAAGGGAAGGAGTGTAAAAAGCCAGAGCAACAAGGGAATAAAAATCACCTTTCTGGAAGGCAGAAAAAAAAAAAAAAAAAAAAAAAAGCCATTTTTTTTCCTTTGATTGAATCCAGTAAAACTGTCCCCAGCACCTTCCCGAGGAGATTCACTGTGAGACCGGGTCACAGGGTCTTACGCACCCGTTCATTCCTTCATCCTTACCCGAGCGCTGCCACAGAGCAAGGAGAAGATCAAGAACGCCATCTGGATCTCCTCAGAGAAGCAGTCCTTCAAAGCCCTCGCGCAGAACATCTCCATCTCCCCAAAAAGCCATCAGCCCACCTTACACACCCTTAAGGGGTTTGGAGAGCTGTGTCGCAATGCCGAACCAAAATTTAATAAGGACTGGAAAATTCCTCAATTTCCTTCTTGTCCTCTAGAAGAAAATTGTAAACCAGATGGAAGGTGGTCCCTACTGCTGCCTGCACACTTAGATGTACCGACGGCGACTTATCTGCCATTATTTTGGGCCATCCAAAATAAATATGAGGCATCATTGCGTCATCCTGTCACACGTAAAATCTTTTTGAGCCTGGTTTGAGGGAGAATCACAAGCAGCGATGGACGGAGCAAACGTGGCGTGAGTAAAGGTAAAACAGACACCCCCGCAAGAGCTTCCAGTCACAAAATAAATCTGTAGGGCCTGTTCTCACATCCAGGAAGGGTTTGTCCTCACCGGCCTCCGGAGCAGCATCCCACGGTGCCATCCCTAAGGGTATCAGTGCAGGAGAGAGGGTCCGCGCCTGTAGCACGTACACCCATCACGGTGAAGCCACACGTGTCCCCGTGGCTGGTCATGGCATTAACAGGGTTCCCAGGGGCTGCTTTTTTTGGACAAAATATCCTAGAAACACTACGCAAGGTAGATTGGTGGTGGAATTCTCTCAGTTTTTAAGGGAACCCCATAAAATGTCCTGGCCTGAGTTTGGTTGCCCAGACCTCGGGGCATTGCCCCAGTTATTGCCCCAGTTATTGCCCTGGGGGTCACTGGGTGCCTCCGTGGCTTTTATCCCATTCCTTTTCATCCTAACGCCGGTCCCTGTGTTACTGTTGGGGTACCCGGATTACCAGAGTGATACACCTGCATGTCCCCCTC
Organism: Numenius arquata; assembly: GCF_964106895.1. Taxonomy (NCBI): domain Eukaryota; kingdom Metazoa; phylum Chordata; class Aves; order Charadriiformes; family Scolopacidae; genus Numenius; species Numenius arquata. The sequence continues at coordinate 1,332,259 of NC_133580.1, forward strand.
TGCCAGAAGGGGATTGTCCAGAGAACAGCACCTCAAATCAGGGCTGAAAAACACCCCCAGGGCCGTACAACCAGCAAACCTTGTTGCTGTTACAAAAACTACAAGTGGGACCGATTCACGTTGCTGCTGCACCCCACAATCCTGGGATTGGGGGAGATTCCTACGGGAATTGCCCTTAGCCCATTTCTCTTTATCTAAATTCCTTCTCCAGTATTACAGGAAGCAATTTGACCGTATTTTTATTTTTGCTTACATGGATGAGCTGACGGTGGGGTGTAAAAACCCTGTTCTGCAGTGGTCCATCATGCTGCTCATCATTTTTTTTGTCACTGGGCGTAAGTACAAGCAAAGACGAAAGGAAATTTTCAGGAAAATACTTATATTTTCTTGGTTGCCAAGTGGGAAGTTTTGGAATTTTTACCTAGTGATGATAAAAGCTGTGAATCAAAGCAGTTGCTTTACTTTTCTCCCCGTCCCATCACCAGAGGGTGGGCTGGCAGCCGGGGGGAGTCGGGGGGCGGACGAACCCCTCTGCTGGAAGCAGGGCACACGCCGGGATGTGCCTGCCCAGAGGAGATCAACCTGGCCATGGTCTCTCGAGGAGGAGGAGCAGCTTCTCGTTCCGGGGACGGGCCGACTCCGTCCTTAGCGCCCTTATCTGCCGCCAGCCCCGCAGGAAGGGGAATGGCCTTGAGTCTATCACCGCTGCCAGGCACTTTGCTCCGTACATCCCCGGAGGAGGCTGCACCCGTGGAGCCGGGCGTACCCCCACCGGCGTTGGTCTAAGGTCCTGTTTTTGTCCCCACGTGCCACACGAGGAGGACAGAGTGTCTTGCTTGAGCGAGATAACGGCGATAACAGCAGCTCTCCCGTCACCCGGCTATGCAACCCACTTTCCTCCCGTCATTCCTTGGGTATGGAATCCTCTTGGGTGGGTGTCAGGGTTTAACCCCCGCCGGTAGCTGGGGGACCGCGCAGCCGCTCGTTCACGCTCCCCAGCCGGGATGGGGGAGAGAATAGGAAGAGCAGAAGTGAAGAAGAAACTCATGGGTTGAGACAAAGGCAGTTTAATAGGTAGAGCAAAAGCCACGCAAGCAAAGCAAACCAAGGAATTCATTCCCCGCTCCCCCCCACAGGCAGGTGTTGGGCCACCTCCAGAAATCAGGGCTCCATCCCACGTAACGGTGACTTGGGAAGACAAACACCATAACTCCAAAAATCCTCCCCCACCTCCTTTCCTTCTTCTTCCCCAGCTTTATGTACTGAGCATGACATCCTATGGAATAGCCCTTTGGTTGGTGGGGGCCAGCTGTCCCCGCTGTGTCTCCTGCCAATTTCTTGTGCTCCCCCAGCCCACTCGCTGGTGGGGTGGTGCGAGGAGCAGAAACAGCCTTGAGAGCTCAGCAACAACCAAAGCCACCAGTGTCCTGTCACACCTTCCCCATCCCAAATCCCAAACACGGCACTGCATCGGCTGCCAGAAAAAAAAAAAAAAAGCTAACTCCATCCCAGCTGAAACCACGACAGTGGGACAAAGCTGACACCCAGATGCTGAAGGAAGAGTTTGGAGAAGGGAGACCCTGTGAGGAGGGTGAAGGAGGGTCCGTGGTGGAGCTGAAAAGGCCTCTCAAACCAAGGGACATAGCTGAAGTTTCCTCTGTGTGATGCAAAGGAGGGGATGAGGCTTGCTGGTAGTTGGTGGGAAAGAACTGGGGAGCCAGATCCTGACACCCCCCTCCCCTCCCCCCCCCCCCCAGCACTGGGTGAGGATAGAGCAGTCAGGATTCATGGGAACAGTGAGGATGGACACCCAGGTCCTTCTCTCACCAGCGAGCAGAGGCTGCAGGAGCCAGGAGGTGAAGTCCTGGGCTGAGTTACAGAAACTTGAGCTAAAAGGCAAGAAAGGCTCCAAATTTTGAGGAAATCAGGATCAGCCTGAGGAATAAATCTTGGCTCCCACCTCCCAAACCATCCCAGGCACTGCTGGCAGCCAGAGACACCCCCCAGCCGGTCCCCAGCACTGCTGGCTGAGCCCCAGGGGGATCACACCCATCCTCAGACCTCACCAGTTGGTGGGGACCAGCCACCACTGGGTTGGGTCACAAGGGACCCCCAGGAGCCACCCCGCTTGGGCGACAGCCCAGTGCCACAGCCCTGCTCCCATCCCTGCCCTCTGTCCCACAGCACATCCCACCAAGGAGGTGGTGGCAGGAACATTGGGCAGGGGAAGGGGGGCTCCAGACCCTGGCTGGGGGTCGCTGAGCCTTGCTTCCCTCCTGTTGCAGCCCCCAAACTCATCCCTCCGTCCCGCAAAGCGATGGCTGAAGCACCCACCTCTCGCTGCGCCATGGTGGACATCCCCAAGTCCTCTCTGAATCTGCTTCCCTGGGGCAAGGCCAGGCCAGATTTGGGCCAGAAGCTCCTGGTCCACCCTTGGTGCTGGTCAGGAGCCTTGTGGGCTGGCCAAGGGAGGGGGGGGACACATACACACCCCCACACCTTGCCTTTCACCACCACCAGGAGACAAAGGTCTGCAAAGCTGCTGGAGGAACCCACCGCCCTCGCCGCCCCCCCCACCGAAACCCAAAACCACCTTTTTTTTTTTTTTTTTTTGTCTTTTCCTTTCTCCTCCTCGGGGAGGTTTCCAGCCATCAAATCCTTCCTGGGAGTCCTTCAAAGGGAAAGTGGCCACCCCCATCCACTTGCCAAACCAGTCTGAGCAGTGCCGGGCTGGCAGGAGGGAGAGGCCCCCGGAACCCCCCCTGCCTGCCTGGAGAAGACCGAGAAACCAGCTGGAGGTACCTTGGGTGACCCCGGAGCAAGGAGATGGATGAGCATCATGCCCCACAGGACGAAGGCATCACCACCCCATCGCATGCCTCAGGGAGGTGGAGATGCCGCCAGCCAAGCAGGGACACCCCCCGGCAGGCTGCGGTGTGTCCGCCCCCCCCCAGCCATCACTCCTGCACAGGAAGTAATTTTGGGATTGTTACGTTTTTAGCCTGTCCGTGAAACAAGGGAAAAAGGCAGCCAGGTGATGGGGAAAGAGCCCCAGGGAGCTGGGGAGGCCACCAGTGTCCCCAGCTGGGTGGTGCTGGAGCACAAGGAGGTGTCGCACCCCCAGGCAGGGAAATTCAGCAGCCACCCCAGGCTTTCCTGGGAGAGGAGGGGGGTGAGGAAGCAGAAGAGACTGAGGTATGTTCCCAGGCCAAATAGCAGGATGGAAGGGGAAAATTTCTGCCTTCCTCCCCCCAAAAACCCAGCCTTGGACCTTTGTCAAACCCAAAAAACAACTAGGGGGGCTTCCCCGTGCTCCCCCAATATGGGCTGCAATGGGGTCTGTCCCACCAGCCCCACACGAAGCACGAATAATCCCAGCCCGAGGGAGACACGATATGTACAGAGGGGTTTCAACCATCTGCCCTCCCTGAGCCCCGCTTGGGAGAGTGACGCCCCAAAAAACAAAGGCAGGTTCAATAAAACCAAGCTACAAGCACAACCCCAGCCAGCCACTGGAGAAGCCACCCAGAGGACACAGTGCTGGGTGACCCCCCCTGCCCGGGGGGTCTTTGCCGAAGCTCAGGTACCACCTTCCTCAAGAAAGGGGGTGGCACAGACGTTCCTGGGGTTCACCTTGCTCTTGGCCTGGGCACAAGCAGAGGCTGAAGGAGAATTTCTGATGGTATTGGTTGGACATCACAAAGGTATTGGAGGTTCTCAGACACGTGGAGAAGTTACCCGGGGGTGTCACAGGGTGAAGATTCAGCCCTGCTGTCTCCAAAACGGTCCTGGACAGCTTCAGGGTCAAGAAGCTCTGTCAACTGCTGCCTGCAGCCTCACCATGGAGATGATGAGATGTATGTCCCCATGTGTGGGGCACAGTGAGGGCCAGCAGCTCCCATGGGAGTGATGACATAGCCGGCAGGCCCAGGTGGTCCAAGATCAAGCTGAGGAGCCAGCAGGGTCCATAGCTGTGGTAGGGATGAGACAGCTGCAACACAGCTCAGAGGGGAGCTGGAGACCCCACCCTGAGCTTAAATGGGCCCATGGGTGTGGGGTGGAGGTCTCAGGTGAGGCTGTTTAGAGCAATTAAGGCCAATTAGCACCCTCAGGGCTTTACACAGGAGAGCAGGCTGGGAGGAAGCAGAGCCTGGACCTCAGGAGATGATGATATCAACCTCTGGGAGGGGTTAGCACCCTGCTGCATTTTTGGTAGGACCTCAGGGGTCTTCTTCAACTGCAGGGTGATGCCTGTGCTGCAGTGAGGACTGATGTCCATCTGACACAGGACCTTATGTGACCCCCACCTGTGTGACCCCACAACTTCGTGCCTCCTCCCAAGACCTGGGGGTTTCACCCCACCACCCACCCCAGCCTGCACCAACAACTCACCCAGCCCTACAGCTGCGACCAGGGGATGCTGAGGTCCAGCACCTCAGAAGGTCTCCTAGAGGCAGGAGAAAAGATGAAGGAGGTGAAATCAGAGCTGGATGGAGCACGGGGGTCCCACAAATGGGTGGGGGGGTCTGAGGGCTCCCCAAGCTCATCCATCAGTGGCGACGAGGAGAGAGGGGCCGGGCAGGAGGGATGTTTGCTCAAGGGTTGGAGTGTTTGTCCTGCCTCCATAATGACACTTGGGCCGTCATGCTCCAGCCAACAGCCCCGGCCACACGTGGGAGAGGGACAGAGGGACGGATGGATGGATGGATGGACAGAGGGACAGGCAGCTGGTGGCTCACTGGGTGGTGGTACAAGGGCAGGGTACCACCTGGCCTGGCAAGGTCTGAGAGCATCACCCCAGATGTTGTCCCCTGGGCCATGGGGGAAGCGGCTCTGCACAAATTGGGGGGGCGGTGGGGGGACAAGGACACCCCCCCCTCCTCCCCCTGTCACCAAGGTAAATGAGTGCCGGGGCTGGTGGTGGCTCCTCAGCACGGGAACATTGCGAAACCCAGAGCATGTTCCCACAGAGCTCTAGGAGGTCTAGGTCCTCTTCCTCTTCCTCTTCCTCTTCCTCTTCCTCTTCCTCTTCCTCTTCCTCTTCCTCTTCCTCTTCTTCCTGCCAGCCCCCAGCAAGCGTCCATCACCCCGTAGGGAAACAGGAGGAACGGGGCCAGATGGGGGAAAAAGCAGGGAAAAAGGCACTTTCCCCCAAAAACGCGTTTCCATCAGCGTGAGAAAAGCAGCTGACGCAGTTTTCCTCCCTGGGGGCACGACAAAGCTGGGAGGGGGGGTGACATGGGGACACCCGGGTGCTACGTGCAGCCACAGCTGTCTCTGTCATCAGTGCAGCGAGTTTCTCGCCCCCCCCCAGGTCTCAGCACCCCCTTTCCGGGTGCGGGCTCTGCCCCAGCCACCCTCACCGCCAGCACCCCTGCGCGGGGACACGGGTTTTTGGTCATTAATTTGGGAGAGAAAAAAAAAAGTCCGGTTGGGGGGGGAAGGGGGGTTGGGGGGGGAAAGGGCCTTGGGGGGGGAGGACACCAGGCGGAGCCCTGAGGGGCTGGAGGCCACTCTCAGCCCGGTGGCCGCGCCACCGATGGCCACGGGAGCTGAGGAGCCAAAGCCGAGGGCTTCCAGGCCACCATCCAGCGGGGGGTGGGGGGGGTCCTGGACATGAAAATGTTTTTCTTTTTCTTGGGGAAACAGCGCCTCGACGCCGCCAGCGCTCGGCCACCACCGCCCCCCCGTCCCCCGTCCCCTCCCACCGCCGCCTCCCGGGGTCCCCTTCACGTTTGGGGACAAAAAAAAAAGGGGCAAAACCTCAGGCAAGACCATCGCCGGGGGAGGGGGTTTCATGGGCGAGAAAGCGAAGTGCCTCTTCCCCTTGCTTTTTTTTTTGGGGGGGGGGGGGGGGGTGTTTGTCCGAAGCCCAGCCGCCGTTGGGGGAGCAGCTCCTCTGCCCCCGCCGTTCCCACGGTGGCTCCGGAGCGTCGTTGTCACCCGGCGCGGTCCGTGGGCGCCACCGGCTGCGTGCGGGGGGAAGGCAGCGCCCTGCCCAGGCCACCAGCAGCAGCCGGGACGGGAGGTGAATGCGGGCCGGCAGTGTGCCCAGGTGGCCAAGAAAGCCAACGGCATCCTTCCTGGCTTGTATGAGAAACAGGGTGACCAGCAGAAGCGGGGAGGTGATTGTCCCTCCGTACTCGGCACTGGTGAGGCCACACCTGGAGTATCGTGTCCGGTTTTGGGGCACCTCAATCCAAGAGAGATGTCGAGGTGCTGGAGCGGGTGCAGAGGAGGGCAACGGAGCTGGGGAAGGGCCTGGAAAACAAATCCTATGAAGAGCGGTTGAAGGAGCTGGGACTGTTTAGTGTGAGGAAGAGGAGGCTGAAGGGAGACCTCATCACTCTCTACAACTACTTGAAAGGACACTGTAGAGAGGTCGGTGCTGGTCTCTTGGCACAGGTAATTAGAATCATAGAATCATAGAATCATCCAGGTTGGAAGAGACCCTTGGGATCATCGAGTCCAACCATCTACCCCTACACTACAAAGTTCTTCCCTACACCATATCCCCCAACACCACATCTCAACGGCTCTTAAACTCATCCAGGGATGGTGACTCAACCCCCTCCCTGGGCAGCCTGTTCCAGTGTCTGACCACTCGTTCTGTGAAAAATTCTTTCCTAATGTCCAGTCTAAACCCACCCTGATGGAGCTTGAAGCCGTTCCCTCTCGTTCTGTCATTAAGGAGCTGGGACTGTTTAGCCTGAGGAAGAGGAGGCTGAGGGGAGACCCCATCGCTCTCTACAGCTACTTGAGAGGACACTGTAGAGAGGCTGGTGCTGGTCTCTTCGCACAGGTAATTAATGACAGAACGAGAGGCCCTTGGCCGGGTCAGTGGGGGACCATGACCCCCCCTTCACTGTCACTTCGGGGGGGCGTTCATCCCTCTTCACCTCCTCGGGGGTGCGGGGGTGCCCTCAGGGGAGCCCCCCCCATCGCAGGGGTCACCGCTGGACCCAAAGGCCACCCGAGGGGGCTTGGGGATGTTTAAAAGGAAGGAAAAGCCCCATTTCCACCCCCCCCCCCCCAACTCTGAAATCTCTTCCCTTCCCGGAAAAGGGGAGATGATTAAACCAAAAGAGGCCGGTTTTGCCCCACTCAGCCCCCGGAGGCGGCGGGGGGGGGGGGGGGGGGGGGGGTTGTCCCGCTGCCCCCCACCCTGCCCCCCCCGGCTGCGGCGAAGCAGAGACAGAGGGAGGGAACTCATCCGCTTCCAACATCGCTCCTGCGTAGAAAAAAAGGTCAAAGGGTTTGTTTTGTGTAAGGATCACAGCCCCGCAGTACAAAATCCCATGGTTTCGGGGTGGTTTTTTTTTTGTTTTTTTTTTGAACAAAATGGAAAACAGAAACGCACCCCCCGGGGGGGGTTTGGGAAAGAGCAGGGGGGGCGAGATGAGGTCCCCAAAGCCTGGAGGGAACAGAGCGGCCCCCAGACCCCCGGGGTTTTCACAGCTCCCCCCCCCCCTCAGGTGCTTTGCCAAGGCCAAGGTGTCCCCCCGGAAGACTGGGGGCCATGCCGGGTGGAGGAAGGACACGGGGGGGGGGCGGGCAGCCCTGGGAGAAGCCGGATCGGCTGGAGCACAGCTTTGGGAGAGGGGACACGCGGTGGGACAGGGGGCACACACACACAGACCTCCCTGGAATCACAGAATCCTTTAGGTTGGAAAAGACCCTCGAGATCATCGAGTTCCACCTCGAACCCAACGCTGCCAAGGCCACCACTGGCCCATGTCCCTCAGGGCCACATCTGCTCGTTCTCAGATACCTCCAGGGATGGTGACTCCACCACGTCCCTGGGCAGCCTGCTCCAGGGTTTGACAACCCTTTTGGTGAAGACATTTTTCCCAATTTCCATTCTAAACCTCCCCTGGTGCTACTCGAGGCCATTTCCTCTTGTCCCATCGCCTGTTCCTTGGGAGAAGAGACCGACCCCCCCTGGCTACACCCTCCTTTCAGGGAGTTGGAGAGAGCAAGAAGGTCTCCCCTCAGCCTCCTTTTCTCCAAGCTGAACACCCCCAGCTCCCTCAGCTGATCCTCAGAAGTTCTCCACACCTTTCTCCTGGTTCTCCAGACCCCTCACCACCTCCATTGCCCTTCTCTGGACATGCTCCAGCTCCTCAATGTCCCTCCTGTCACGAGAGGCCCAAAACTGGAGCCATCACTCGAGTTGGGGCCTCACCAGTGCCGAGTACAGGGGTATGGTCGCTGCCCCAGTCCTGCTGGCCACACTGTTCCTGATACAGGCCAGGATTCTGATGGCCTTCTTGGCCATCTGGGCACACTGCTGGCTCATGGTCAGCTGGCTGTCGACCAACACCCCCAGGTCCTTTTCCACCAGGCAGTTTTCCAGCCACTCTTCCCCAATCCTGGAGCCTTCATGGGGTTGGTGTGACCCAAGGGCTGGACCCGGCACTTGGCCCTGTTGAACCTCATCCCATTGGCCTCGGCCCATCCATCCAGCCTGTCCAGACCCCTCTGTAGAACCTTCCTACCCTCCAGCAGATCAACACTTGGTGTCCTCTGCAAACTTGCTGAGGGTGAATTCGATTCCCTCATCCAGGTCATTGATGAAGACACAAAACAGAGCTGGCCCCAGCACGGAGCCCCGGGGGCCACCACTTGTGACCAGCCACCAAGGGGATTCACCCCCTGGCCATGCCCAGCTCCAAGAGGGCCGGGGGGGCTACCGCGGGGCCAGGGACAAGCTCTGCCCCATGAAACACCTCAGCCAGCGGATGGAGAGCAGAGAGGAAAATTCCCAAACATCCAACTGAGTCGGTCTCAGGGGACGGGTCTCTGCCCCCCAGCCCTCCCCCCCACCGGTTCCCACTCCCCGAAAGCTCCCCTTGAGCCGGTGCCTTTGGGAAGCTCCCCCCGCACCCAACCAGCCCAACCGTCCCCAGCGGGGATGGGGGTGTCACAGCCCCCCCATCATCCTCCCCATAGCCCCGAGGCTCCAACCCCACATCCTGCCACCCTCACACCAGGGCCACCCCTACAGACACTGGGGGGGTCTGGCTGGAAGGGGGGCACCCCTCCAAAATAATAATTACAATTAAATAGGAACGCGTGTGGGCACAGTCTGCCTTTTTAAATTAGAAACGGTTGAATTGTCCCGTAGTCTTCAATAAAAACAGAGAGCTGGCGGCCCCCGCCCTCCCCACTCCCTCCCGCCCCCCTTAAAACTCCGTTAAAATCACAGTTCCACGTTCCGCAAAGTCTCCGTTTTTCGGTGGTGGTGGTGGTCTTGGTTGGGGGTTGCTGTTGGGTTGTTGTTTTGCCACCTCCTTCTTGCTTTTTCTGTTCTCCCTGGCCCTCCTGCGAGTGCCCCCCCCCGGCACCTTCCATGCAGCCCAGCACATGCCAGGGAGACAGAGAGAGGTGACATGCTGGGTCCCTGCTCCCGCGGGGACAGGGACACGCCGTGACAGCGGCTTTCTGGAGAGAAAAGAGGCCGACAGCTATCGCCTGGGGGTGACGGCGGAGCCCCCCCACCGCCTTTCTCCTTGCCGTGGCTCCCAGATTGTGTCCACGGGGGCTGGGAGAGGGGACAGCAAGCAGACGAGATGGAGATGGCCAAGAGGCTGAAGAGGCAGACGCACAGGTCCGGAGGGTGAATCCCAGGCGAGAAGTCAAGGAGGAGCCTCCGGACGTTGCGAGCGGGGAAGAAAAGCCCAGGAAAAACAAGAAACGGGAGCGAGGGAGAAGGACCAGTCTGGAAACCATCTTTTGACATCTTGCGCCACCGGTGGGGCTCCCGGAGCAGCCACAGTTCGCTCACCACCGGGCAGAGCTCAGCCTCTCCGCTCCCCGCAGTCCCTCTGCCGAGCCTTGGGGCGGGGGGGATGCGCCCCCCGTTTTCCACCACCGTCCCCCCTCATCCTACGGCCAGGTGCCCCACGGAACTGGGGGGCTCCTCACATCATGATGTGCCGCCGGCGGTGCAGGGCCAGGTGGTCGGAGCGGGAGAAGCTGCGGTCGCAGTCCGAGCAGCGGAAGGGCTTGATGCCCGTGTGCTTGCGGAAGTGCCGGGTCAGCTCGTCGGAGCGGGCGAACTTCCAGGTGCAGCCTTCCCAGGTGCATTTGTAGGGCTTCTCGCCTGCGGGGGGGGCGAGGGGGAGGGAGGTGGAGCAGAGAGGGGTCAGCGCTGCAGAAATTACCCGCCACTTGCCATAAAGGAAAAAGCGAGGCTGGGTTTCCGCGTTTCTTGGCTGCAGAGAAGCCCTCAGCATCTCCACCCCAGCCCTCTCCCACCCGGGTGGTCCGTGGGCGCCACCAGCTGCGTGTAGGGGGAACACAGCACCGTGCCCCAGGCCACCAGGAGGACCCAAGATTTTGGGGTGTGCATCCCCCCGGCCTGCAACATTGCCCAGTCATACCCCCCCCGGAGGACAGCGAAGGGCACCCCCACAGCAGAGACTCGGGTCCTGGGGTGCCAGCCCTGCGGGGTGCCAACCACACCATGGGGCACCAGGAGCCCTCCTCAGCAGAGGGACCCCAGGGCAATGGGGGCTGGCAAGGAGGGGGGAGCCCCAGCAGGGCCACCTGAGGGAGCACCCCATAACCAGACCTGAGGGCAGAGGACAGAAGGGTCCCTGGGGCACGGCCTTGGGTACCAGCACCCCCAAAGGGCCAGCACAGAGCCCAAGCGACCCCCAAGACCTGCACTGCTCCCAGAGTGCCCCCCAGCACCCAAGGGCCTCTGCAACTAAGGCAGAGGGTGCCAGCACCCCCAGGGGTCCACCCGGAGACCCCAAGGAGCACCCCCAGTCTCTAGCACAGGGTGCCAGCACACCCAAAGGACACCCCCAGGCCCTGGCAGAGGGTGACAGCACACCCAAAGGGCCCCTGAGTCCCCAAAAGCCCCCCAACCCCTGACACAGGCTGCTAGCACCCCTAAAGACTCCTGAGCCCCCAAAAGCCACCTCTCCAGCCCATGGCAGCACCCCCAAAGAGCCTCCTCAAGCCCCCAAAGGATGCCCCCAGCCCTGGCACAAGGTGCCAGCAACCCCAAAGGGCATCCTTGAGCCCCCAAAGGACCCCTCCAGCCACTGGCAGAGGATGTCAACACCCCCAAAGACATGCCTGAGCACCCAAAGGGTACCTCTCATTTTTTGCAGAGGGTGCCAGCACCCCCAAAGACCCTCTTTGAGCCCCCAAAGTGCCCCCCAGCCCTGGCAGAAGATGCCACTATCCCCAGTGACACCACCCCGAGTCCAGGGATGGACCACCATCACCTCCTCAAGCCCGTTCCTGGGTGCCCCCAGGCCATCAGGAGCCAGGGGCACTGATGCTGACCCTCCCAGGCAGGAAAGGGGGGGGTACGGCGCTGGCCCCCACCTGTGTGTATCCGCCGGTGGGCTTTGAGGTGGGAGCTTTTGGTGTAGACCTTATTGCAGCCTTCAAAGTCGCACTGATGGATGCGCCGCTTCTTCAGGTCGGGGGAATCGGCTCGCTGCCCCCTCGTTGCCGGCCTGCCAGGAGGAGGGAGGGATGGAGGACATGGCCCCCACGCCCATGGACCCCGCAGGGCACCTGGGGACACAGCCGGAGAGGGGAGGACAAGGATAGGGACACACATCCGATGATACTCACTCTCTCTGGAGGTCCTGGAAAGGGGCTGGGCCACTCTCGGACGCGCTGTCCTCACTGTCGCTGCTCATGGCCATGGGGTACATGGAGCCCGGGTCAATTTTCACGGGGGGCGGGCGGGAAAGAAGAGCTATTGAGAAACAAGGAGGAAGGGGGTGAGGCTCATGAGCAGAGACCAGAGACACACCACACAAAAAAAATCCACCCCCGCACCAGAGGGAGGGACAACCCTCCCCCTGCTTCCGCAGCGCCCCGATTCTGTTCCCACCCCCAAATAAAATATAATCAACTTTGGGGAGATGGAGAAGCCCCCCGTGCTGTGGGACACAGAGATACAGGGACAAAACTTGGGGGGCACCCCTTTTGGCTGCCTGCTCCTGCCTGGAGGAGGAGAGATACAGAGCCCCCACCCAAGGTGGGAAGCTGGGAATGTCCTGGGGAAGGGGATGGGGGGGACAAGGAGGGGGGCAGCTGAACTGAAACCAGAGCACTGGCAGCAGGACGGGTGGTGAGCAGGCAGTGCCATGCCCCTGCCCTCCTCATGTGTCCCACT